>NC_045802.1:35989992-36072076 GCF_009873245.2 Balaenoptera musculus | reverse complement strand
ACTTTAAACTGAAGGCAAAATTATATTTCATACAGGACAATAATGTTTCAAATTACTTTGGCTCTTCATCATAAACAATAGAAACCAGAAGATATTGAACCAATACTTTAATGTGCTGGTGAGAAAAAAAAAAAAAAAAAGCCAACTCAGGACTCCATGTATTAAATTATTATAACTCCCTAGTTCTCTCAGATCTCTTATGTTCCCTAAATCTCTACCCTTTCAAATAATTCTCCTGACTCATTTGAAATTGAAAGCATATCCGGTATTTAATCTTGAACCAACCATTTGTGATGAAACCATCTGACTGCAATAAAACAGGTGGGTTTGGAATTGCCTTTTAATGGTGGTGGTTTCCACTTGCCACACATCAACAACTCTCTCCCATATGGGGTTCGCATTGGTGTCAAAAGTCAAACAAAAAGCCGATATAGTTTTTTAAAGTAAATTTTTCAATATATGTTTACTGTGAAAAAACTAACATGGAATAAAGGACATTATGATAATAATTAGGAATTTTCTCATCATTTTCTAGAACATTATGAATATCAAGATAAAACAAAGAAGCAGAAATACATTATTCATTAAAAGTCACAGAATATTAACTGTTATCAATATTGATTCCAAAACTCTCTAAAACATGGTTTTCAAACTTGAGTTTACTAAGAGTAATGTAAAGACAATTAAAATTTGACAAATAAATGTTTGTCATGAAAAAAGCCTTGGTTTGTTTCTCTGTTTTGTGCGATGATTGGTAAGTTAAAATATACAATTACATTCAAATTGAAGTTAACTGTATCAATAAATAGAATACTGGGCAACAAATATAAAGTTAAGCTCTTGGTTCACATCTAATTTTATAAACATTATTTATATGTTTCAGTTCACGTGAGGTGATGTAAAAATTACTTGTGTGATGCCATTTAGGGTATACTTTACCAAAAGAATCCATTTCTCTCTTTTTTTTTAATGGTAAGAACACAATATAAAACCTACACTTTTAACAAATCTTGAAGTGCTTAATACAATATTGTTAACTATAGGCATTATGTTGACAGCAGATCTCTAGAACTCAATTACCTAGCATAACTGAAACTTTATACACATTGAATAAGAACTCCCTATTCTTCCACCTCTCAGCCCTGAGCAACTGTTATTGTATTCTCTGCTTCTATGAGCTTAAGTATTTTAGGTACCTCACATAAATGGTATCCTGCAGTATTTGTCTTTCTGTGACTGACTTACTTCATTTAACATAAAGTAAATCTGGGTTCATTTGTGTTGTCAAAAGTGGAAGAATTTCCTTCTTCTTAAAGGTTGAATAATATTTCATTGTATATACATACAATATTTTCTTTATCTTTTTATCTGTTGATGAGCCCATGGGGTGTTTCCATACATTAGCTATTGTAAATAGTGCTGCAGTGAAAATGGGAGTGCAGTGATTGCTGGATCACATAGTAGTTCTATTTATAATTTTTTGAGGAATCCCCATACTGTTTTATAGTGGCTGCCCAATGTTTTAGTCTCACTAACAGTCTGCAAGTGTTCCAATTTCTCCACAACATTTCTAACACACTTTTTATTGGTTTTATTTGTTTTGTTTTTAGTAATAACCATCCTAAAATATGTGGGGTGAAGTCTCACTGTAGTTTTTATTTGTAGACCCCTGATAATGACGTTGAGCATCTTTTCATACAACTATTTTCAATTTGTATGTCTTCTTTGAGAAATGTCTATTTAAGTCCTTTGCCTATTTTTAATTTATTTTATTTTTAAATACTATTTATTTTTGCTACTGAGTTATAGGAGATCCTTATATATCTTGGGAATTAACCACTTATCAGATATAGTTTGAAAATATTTCTCCCCTTCCCCAGGTTTCTTTTTCATTCTTTTGCTTGTCTCCTTTTCTGTGCAGAAGTTTCTTAGTTTGAGATAGTCTCACCACTTTTATTTACTGTGCTTTTGGTGTCATATCCAAGAAAGCATTGCCAAGACCAATGTCAAGATGTTTTTCCTCTATGTTTTCTTCTAAAAGTTTTACATTTTGAAATCTTACATTTAAGTATTTAATCCATTTTGAGTTGAGTTTTGCGTATGGCATAAGGTAGGGGTAGAATTTTATTTTTTGCATGTGGATATCCAATTTTCTCAACACTATTGGTTAAAGAGACTATCCTTCCCCTCACTGTGTGTTTTATTACCTTGATTATGGTGATGGTATCACAGGTGTTTGCATATGTCCAAACTTATCAAATTGGACACCTTAAATATGTGTAATTATTTGTATATCAATTATACATCAATAAAACTGTTTAAAAAGAAAAAAAATACCGATTCTTATTTTTTAAACACATACCCATTCCAAAAAGACTTTTATAATTTTTAATAGAGAAAATAAAGTTTAATATCAGTGGAGAGAGGGAGTTAGATTTGAGTACACATCACAGAAATAACCATAGGAAATTAGAGAATGGATTCTATCTTTGAAAACTTTCCCTAAGTTTATTGTGAAAATTTACTACCTAAGTTTACTGTCAAATTTTACTACTTTATAAGTAGCAGCCATAGCCTTGCTCTACAACCCTGTCATATCTCATAAACTTGGCTGAGTGAATTAAGTAGATAGGGAAACTCCAAGGAAATACCAGTTACTTCAGGAAGTGGAGTCAGAGATTCAGGAGAATCCACCCATTAATACTTTCCCAAAGCCCCAACTTTCTGTAGGTAGGGACCCAAATACTGAAGGTGCTAATAAATGAGCTTCTGTCTCCATTTTAGTACCTAAAGCTTCTCTGAGATATTTCTCAATATAGATATAAAAACAATAGTTTCCTGGTTAAATTCCAGCCCAGAAAATTACACACAACCTCTCCAAATCCTCCTTGATCTCAAAAGTGGATATAAAATGTTAAAGGCTGTTTCTTTTAATGCTTGCCAATAGTTCAGCTACTGCTCTGATACTGGAACAAGCAAGCAAAACTCTTTAAGTACACAGTGATAGTGAGCTTATAAACAGTGTACAGAATTTAGAACAAACACAAGTTCTGACTCCAGACATCTAAATAAAAAATAAAAATAGACATTCTGAACAGACTAAGTAGTAATGAAATTATATTTGTAATTAAAAAAAAAAAAAAACCAACTCTCAGCAAATGAAAGTACAGGACTAGATGGCTTCACATGGAAATTCTACCAAACATATGAAGAACAGCTAATAATTATCATCCTCAAATTATTTTGAAAAAAATAAAAAGATGGAACACTCCCAAGTACATTCTACAAGGCCAAAGTTATCCTAATAGCAAAACCAAAGACAGTACAAAAAGATGAAAATTATAGGCGAATATCTGTGATGAAAACATGCAAAAATCCTCAACAAAATATTAGAAAATTGAACTGAGCAATATATCAAAAGTATCATACACCATGATCAAGTGGGATTTATTCCAAAAATGCAAGAATGGTGCAATATTTGCAAATCAATCAATGAGATACACAACATTAACAAAAGGAAAGATAAAAACCACATGATATTCTCAATAGACACAGAAAAAGCATTTGACAAAATTCAACATCGATTTATGATTAAAAACTCTCATCAAAATGGGTTTAGAGAGAACATATCTCATATGTTCTCATAATAAAGTCCATTTATGACAAACCCACAGCCAACATCATACTCAACAGTGATAAGCTGAAAGTCTTCCCACTAAATTCAGGAACAGGACAAGAATGTCTACTCTCACCACTTCTATCTAGCGTAGTATTGGAAGTCCTAGACATAGCAATCAGACAAGGAAAAGAAATAAAAGACACCCAAACCAGAAGGGAAGAATTAAAACTGTCACCTTTTTGCAGATGACATACGATATATAGAAACCCTAAAGTCCACACCAAAAAATATTAGAACTAATAAATAAATTCAGCAAAGTTGCAGGATAAAGATTAATATAAAGAAATCTGTTGCTTTTCTCTACTCTAATAATAATGAACTATCCAAAAGAGAAGTGAGAGAAACAATCCCTTTTGCAATTGCAACACAAAGAGTAAAATACCTAGGAATAAACTTAACCAACGAGATGAATGACCAATACTGTGAAAAATATATGACATTGATAAAAGAATTGAAGACAATATAAACAATTGGAATAATATCCCATGTTCATGAATAGGAAGACTCAATATTGCTAAAATGCCCACACTATCTAAAACAATCTACAAATTTAATTTAATCTCTTTCAAAATACCCATGACATTTTTCACAACACTAGAACATATAATTTTAAAATTTATAATGAACCACAAAAGACCCTGAATTGCCAAAGCAATCTTGAGAAAAACAAAAAACAAGGTTGGAGGTATAACCTCTCAGACTTCAGACTATAGCACAAATCTGCAGTAATCAAACAAGTATCATCCTGATGTATAGATCAAGGGAACAGAAGAGAGAGCCCAGAAATAAACACACACTCTTATGGTCAATTAATCTATGACAAAGGAGACAAGAATAATACATTGAAGGAAAGACAGTACCTTCAGTAAGTGGTGCAGGGAAAACTGGATAGCTATATGTAAAAGAATGAGGTTAGAACATTTACTCATGCTATATACAAAAATAAACTCAAAATGGATTAAAGACCTAAATGTGAGCCCTGAAACCACAAAATTCCTAGAAGAGAACATAGGCAGAACACTCTTTGACAAAATCATACCAATATTTTTATGGATCTGTCTCCTAAGGCAAAAGGAATAAAAGCATAAAAAGAAAAAAAAGCAACTGGGAACTAATTAAACTTAAAAGCTTCTGCACATCAAAAGAAACCATTGACAAAACAAAAAGATCACCTCCTGAAGGGAAGAAAATATCTGCAAATGATATGATCTATAGGGGGTTAATATCCAAAATATTTAAACAGCTCAGAAAATTCAATATAAAAACAAACAAATAAAACAACTAAATAATGGGGAGAAGACCTGAATAGACATTTTTTTTTCACAGAAAATATACAGATGGCCAACAGGCACATGAAAAAGTGCTCAACATTGCTAATCACCAGAGAAATGCAAATCAAAACCACAATGAGACATCACCTCACACCTGTCAGAATGGTTAGCATCAAAAAGTTTACAAATAACAAATTTTGACAAGAATGTGGAGAAAAGGCAATTATAGTGCACTCTTGGTGGGATTGCAAGTTGGTGCAGCCACTAAGGAAAACAATACGGAGTTTCCTCAAGAAGCTAAAAATAGAACTACCATATGATCTGGCAATTCTACTGCTGGGAATATATCTGAAGAAAAGAAAAAATGCTAGTTCAAAAAGATACATACACCCCAATATTCATAGGAACATTATTTACAGTAGCCATAATATGGAAGCAATCTAAGTGTCCATCAACAGATAAATGGATAAAGAAGATGATATATATATATATATATATATATTGCATACACAATGGAATATTGCTCAGTCATTAAAAATAATAAAACTATTCCTTTTGCAAAAACATGGATGGAACCTATAAAATATTATTCTTAGTGAAATGTCAAACAGAAAAAGACAAATACTCTACTTTATTACATTTATGTGGAATCTAAAAAAAACAAAATAAAACTAAACAAATGAATGTATATAACAAAATAGAAACAGACTCACAGATATAGAGAACAAACTAGTGGTTACCAGTGCGGAGAGGGAAGGGTCAAGGGGCAATATAGGAGTATGGGATTAAGAGACACAAACTACTATGAATAAAATAAATAAGCATCAAGCACAGAGAAATATAGCCATTATTTTATAATAGATTTAAATGGAATATGAATTATAAAAATAATGAATCACTATGTTATACACCTGAAACTAGTATAATATTGTAAATCAACTATACTTCAATCAAATATTTTTAAAGTAAAAATGAAAGTATAACAATATGAAATTTATTATGATAAATTTTATAGTCATGCAGGTGTGAAGCATAAGGAAGCCAAGAAAACAGAAATGATCAGATGTTAGGCATTAACCCAAGAAAAATACATGTTAATGAGCACATCTTTTAAATGTGGGTTTACGAACTCAACTGAGACAGTAGCAAGACAATTAACCCAAAAGTATGAATTAGGCCAAGTAAATGGTGGTGGATTTGATTGAAGAGTTTAATAAATTATGCCGAGGTAGATGTATTCACATTTATTTTTAAAATTTTGCTATTTAAACAAAACAGGACTGCCACTGATTCTGGCTCAGAAGCCTCCAGTTTAAAACCATTACTTTGACTAATTCTCCTCAGGTTAAGCTGTACAGTTTTCCTTTTGTTTTCCTTGTTACTTCTTACACCTCTTTCTATTCATGTTACATATAACGTGAATATTTTCTTCTCTATGTGAATTCACCTTATAACAGTAATAGTAACTTACTATATGCCAGACAATAATCTAATCTTTACAATGAGGCTGTGAAGTTACTCATTTTACCCCATTCTCCATGAAAGAAGCAGGAAGATTGAATCTAATAACTTGTCCAAAATTAAATAGCTAGAAAGTAGCAGGGCTGGTATTGGCTCATGATATAGTGAAACTCTAATATATTTACAATTTATACATTTTCATTTTGTTGTGAGAAAAAGGAGCTAAGTTGTATATGCTGAAAGCATCCCAGCAACTCTCTGAAACATAATGTAAAGAACTGTACAAAAAAATGGAAGGGGGAAAGGTTCATATAATTGAAAAATAATGGACAAAGGACTTGATTCAAACAAAACTGTATTCGAATTGCCAGCTGTGTGAGCTCTTCTGAGTTCCTTAAATATTTTTAAGATAAATGTGCTCATCAGTGTTTAATAGCCCTGACTGGTTTGCAACAATTATGGTGAAATATGACAAATTGTAAATAAATGTGAAACCTGTCCAAGTATCCACCCAACAAAAGGGCAGGAAATTCCATAGTAGTTTCTTGGTTAGTTTAGAATAGACAATACCCATTAGACATTCATCTTGCAAGATGCCTGGTGTCTCAAACCATAGGTATCACATTTGTGGGGTTTTTTTTGCCTTCATCCTTAAACCTCTGAAGCTTTACCATCTGCCTGGTGCTGTTTTGTGTTCTTGTGAAGTCTAATCTGCCCAACTCTCTTCCCAATAGGACAAAGTTTTATATCATGGTTCCTGAGTAAAGGCTCCATTCTGTTTATGGTAAACTTAACCTTGGGTTTTCTTAGGCTCAGGCCCCAGGGTCTTTTCTCATAGTGACCAGTCCATACCGGTATCCCTATTCAGCCATTTACGCTCAATATCTGTTTACCTAAGAGTAACTGCATTCCATTTCCTCCTCCTCTCTGTCTAGAGGATATGCAAATAGCCCCTCTTTCTCTTTCTAACACAACTTTTCTTTGCTCCATTAAAAAGTGTTTAAACTTTGGACTCTACAAAACACCTGCTGATATTTCTCAGGCGTTAGATGCATCAAAAGTTGAGACACACAAAACTTTTTCTTCCTTGTGGAAAGAGGAAAAATATCTATTTTGATACCTACTCATTTTGATATCAGTATAAGCTACCACTGAGAAACATAAATAAAATAAGTTCCTACACTAGCAAAACCAAAACAATAAACTAGAATACAAACTGAGTCTTTAGTAAGTCTTCAGTAAGCCTTTAATATCTAATTGGCTTGATATTCTTCTGTATATATTCCCTGCTGAGATAATAGAGCATATTTCATACAGTCATTTGAGAAATCAAATAAATAATGTAATATGTGTAACCATTTAGAGAAATTTATATTACATGATGGTAAATGGTAGGTGTTATTGATGTACAAACATAGTTTTGGAAAAAAGGTAAAATGGCCTAGAGATAAATTAATCTATGAGGAAAGAAAGGAAATGATAAATTTTCAACTAAGTAACCATTTCACAAGAACAGTATTTTAAATAATAATCCTTTTTTTTTTACTGTCCTAAACTATGCAACCAATCGGTCATTACACACATCCAATATCAAGAAGTATTTTTGAGATAGAGGTTTGAATTTAGATATGCATGGTTTTAGAACTCCTGCTTTGAAAATTATTAACTATGAACATTTGGGAAATTTCCTCAAGTTTTTTAAAGTTGTAAAATAAGAATAATGAAAGCATATATCCCAGATAGTAGGCTTTTGTTTTTGTTGTTTATTTGTTTGTTTTTTAGGATCCAGGTGGTTAATTATGCAAAATCCCTTATACTATGCTTAGCATTAGTGAATGCACAAAATCTCTCAACAGATTCCTTCTCCTTGTCCTCTCTTCCTTCTCCCCTTCCTTCTGCTTCTTCTCCAGATCCTTCTTCTTTCTCTTTGTTTCTATTGATTCTATTATTCTAATAGAGACTGAGTATAATTACTGCTAGTATCATTATTACCATACTTGAAAAGTGATGTTACCTTGTAGAATGACATTGATACCCATGTATTTAATGTCTATATTAGGAAAATAATTTTTATTTTGCAGGTTGTGAGCTTTCCCTATAACTTTATCAGCTCCAAAAAGAAAAATCTTCTTTGTACTATCATTAGAATAATAATGTTTGATACAAAGAGAGATATTTTGGTGGTGATTATAATAGTGTTAATGTTGATAATGGTGGTGTTCATGGTGATAGCAGTGGTAGTGATGATGGTGTGGTAGTGATGATTGTGTGGTAGTGATGGGAATTAAAAAACATGGTAATTATTCCTTTGACAGACTCCTGAATTTGATTTATAAAATGTTGAGTCCAACTGTTATTCTTTCATTTGTTCCAGTGATTCACTTCAATGCTTTAGAAAGTCCAATATATGTAAATGTTTATGGAGGATGGGGAATTTGAACAAAATTTGGAAAAATATGAAATTTTAAAGACAAAATGGACAAATGGACTCATTAAATTACAGAATCAACTGCAAGTAATGGGAAATGGGAGAAAAACAGATAAGTGGTAAAACCAAGTTTGGTGAATGGAAAATATTTAAAACCCAAAGCAATTAATATGTGATTTTACTTTTATTTATGCTACTGATTAACTTTCAGCTTTGAAGTTTATCTCATATATAAGGAAATTCTAAAAAAAGAAAGAAATCAGAGAAGTCCTAATATCTCATGTAATAAGAGCTAATAAAATATTATAAATCACATTGAACATTCATGTTCTCAATGATATTAGTTCACTTAACATGAAAGCCCTATTTCTGTATCCTATACTTATACCCATGGTTCTTTTTATTCTCTAATATAAAACATTCACATTCTCAACTTGAAAATGCTTCAAAATAAAGATTCACTAGTTTATTTCTTTAAGGAAATAAGATCAATAACAAAAAGCTAGAAACAATAGAAATTCACACATGCAATGAGTTGGTTGAACCACAGTCATTTTTGGCCCTTTTATTTTTATCTCATAGGACAAAAGCATGGTAAATCAAATTCTTGCTAACAAAAGCATTTAATGTTTGCAAGTAATTAAAAAAAAATCCCTAGCTAGTATAAAATGCTTCTTTGCTTTTCAAACTACAAGAAGGAATAGTACCGCAGAGAGGCCATAGAGGTTTAGTTACCAGTTGTAAAATAAACAGATCCTTACAGAATGTAATGTACATCAATAACACCTACCATTTACCATCATGTAACATATAGTTCTCTAAATGGTTACACATATTACATCATTTATTTGACTTCTCAAATGACTGTATGAAATATGCTCTATTATCTCAGCAGGGAATATATACAGAAGAATATCACAGAATGGATATATTTTTACTCACTCCTGTGCTTATAATGAGATTGAATTCAAATTCTTGTGTGCTAATGGCATTAAATTGTGTACATAAAAGTGATGGAATAGGATGATATGGGGATTAGACAAAGCAATCAAAGGTTTAGAATGATACAAAATTAATATAAGCTTGATTTTTAAACTCATAGATGTGCATTTCTTTGACTTTTTGGAAGAAAGTGAAGCAGCAATGGTAACCTTTTAAGTAGGAGTGGAGATGAAGTCAACCTGGAGTCATAGTAAGTTATGATATATCTATTTTGGTTTCTGTGAGGGTTTATTTTGACTTTTGTTTTATTTTTTTAATTTTGGTATTTTTTGATTTTGGTTTTCAATTTCATCCAAAAAAATGTTAAGATCAAAAATATAAGCAAAAGAGAGGAGAAGATGGAGGAAGAGTAAGACGCGGAGATCACCTTCCTCCCCACAGATACATCAGAAATACATCTGCACGTGGAACTGCTCTTATAGAACACCCACTGAACGCTGGCAGAAGACCTCAGACCTCCCAAAAGGCAAGAAACTACACACGTACCTGGGTAGGGCAAAAGAAAAAAGACAAAACAGAGACAAAAGAATAGGGATGGGATCTGCACCAGTGGGAGGGAGCTGTGAAGGAGGAAAGGTTTCCACACACTAGGAAGCCCCTTCATGGGCAGAGACTGCGGGTGGTGGAGGGGGGAAGCTTCGGAGCCATGGAGGAGAGCGCAGCAACAGGGGTGCGGAGGGCAAAGCGGAGAGATTCCCACTCAGAGGACCGGTGCAGACCAGCACTCACCAGCCTGAGAGGCTTGTCTGCTCCCCCGCCAGGACGGGCGGGGGCTGGGAGCTGAGGCTCTGGCTTCGGTCGGATCGCAGGGAGAGGACTGGTGTTGGCTGCGTGAACACAGCCTGAAGGGGTAAGTGCACCACAGCCAGCCGGGAGGGAGTCCGGGAAAAGATCTGGAGCTGCTGAACAGGCAAGAAACTTTTTCTTGCCTCTTTGTTTCCTGGTGCGCGAGGAGAGGGGATTCAGAGCGCCGCCTAAACAAGCTCCAGAGACGGGCGCGAGCCACGGCTATCAGTGTGGACCATAAGACGCTAAGGCTGTTGCTGCCGCCACCAAGAATCCTGTGTGTGAGCACAGGTCACTATTCACACCGTCCCTCCTGGGAGCCTGTGCAGCCCCACACTGCCAGCGTCCCATGATCCAGGGACAACTTCCCCGGGAGAACGCACAGCGTGCCTCAGGCTGCTGCAACGACACACCGGCCTCTGCCACCTCAGGCTCACCCTGCATCCATACCCCTCCCTCCCCCCAGCCTGAGTGAGCCAGAGCACCCAAATCAGCTGCTCCTTGACCCCGTCCTGTGTGAGCGAAGAACAGACGCCCTCAGGTGACCTACACGCAGAGATGGGTCCAAATCCAAAGCTGAACACTGGGAGCCCTGCGAACAAAGAAGAGAAAGGGAAAATCCTCTCAGCAGCCTCAGAAGCAGTGGATTAAAGCTCCACAATCAACTTGATGTACCCTGCATCTGTGGAATACCTGAATAGACAACGAAGCATCCCAAATTGAGGAGGTGGACTTTGGGAGCAAGATATATTATTTTTTCCCCTTTTCCTCTTTTTGTGAGTGTGTATGTGTATGCTTGCTTCTGTGTGAGATTTTGTCTGTATAGCTTTGCTTTCACCATTTGTCCTAGGGTTCTGTTGGTCCGTTATTATTTATTTTTTTTTACTTAAAAATTATTTTTCTTAATAATTATTTTTTATTTTAATAACTTTATTTTATTTTATCCTCTTTCTTTCCATTTTTTCTCCCTTTTATTCTGAGCCGTGTGGATGAAAGGCTCTTGGTGCTCCAGCCAGGCATCAGGGCTGTGCCTCTGAGGTGGGAGAGCCAACTTCAGGACACTGGTCCACAAGAGACCTCCCAGCTCCATGTAATACCAAATGGTGATAATCTCCCAGAGATCTCCATCTCAACACCAAGACCCAGCTTCACTCAACGACCAGCAAGCTACAGTGCTGGACACCCTATGCCAAACAACTAGCAAGACAGGAACACAGCCCCATACATTAACAGAGAGGCTGCCTAAAATCATAATAAGGCCACAGACACCCCAAAACACACCACCAGACGTGGATGTGCCCACCAGAAAGACAAGATCCAGCCTCATCCACCAGAACACAGGCACTAGTCCCCTCCACCGGGAAGCCTACACAACCCACTGAACCAACCTTGGCCACTGGGGACAGACACCAAAAACAACAGGATCTACGAACCTGCAGCCTGTGAAAAGGAGATGCCAAACACAGTAAGATAAGCAAAAGGAGAAGACAGAAAAACACACAGCAGATGAAGGAGCAAAGTAAAAACACACCAGACCTAACAAATGAAGAGGAAATAGGCAGTCTACCTGAAAAAGAATTCAGAATAATTATAGTAAAGATGATCCAAAATCTTGGAAATACAATAGACAAAATGCAAGAAACATTTCACAAGGACCTACAAGAACTAAACAGGAACCAAGCAACAATGAACAACATGATAAATGAAATTAAAAATACTCTAGAAGGGATCAATAGCAGAATAACTGAGGCAGAAGAATGGATCAGTGACCTGGAAGATAAAATAGTGGAAATAACTACTGCAGAGCAGAATAAAGAAAAAAGAATGAAAAGAACTGAGGAAAGTCTCAGACACCTCTGGGACAATATTAAACACACCAACATTCGAATTATAGGGGTCCCAGAAGAAGAAGAGAAAAAGAAAGGGACTGAGAAAATATTTGAAGAGATTATAGTTGAAAACTTCCCTAATGTGTGAAAGGAAATACTTAATCAAGTCCAGGAAGCACAGAGAGTCCCATACAGGATAAATCCAAGGAGAAACACAACAAGACTCATATTAATCAAACTATCAATAATTAAATACAAAGAAAACATATTAAAAGCAGCAAGGGCAAAACAATAAATAACACACAAGGGAATCCCAATAAGGTTAACAGCTGATCTTTCAGCAGAAACTCTCCAAGCCAGAAGGGAGTGGCAGGACATATTTAAAGTGATGAAGGAGAAAAACCTACAACCAAGATTACTCTACCTGGCAAGGATCTCATTCAGATTTCATGGAGAAATTAAAACCTTTACAGACAAGCAAAAGCTGAGAGAGTTCAGCACCACCAGACCAGCTTTACAACAAATGCTCAAGGAACTTCTCTAGGCAAGAAACACAAGAGAAGGAAAACACCTACAAAAACAAACCCAAAACATTTAAGAAAATGGGAATAGGAACATACATATCTATAATTACCTTAAATGTAAATGGATTAAATGCTCCCACCAAAAGACATAGACTGGCTGAATGGATACAAAAACAAGACCCGTATATATGCTGTCTACAAGAGACCCACTTCAGACCTAGGGACACATACAGACTGAAAGTGAGGGGATGGAAAAAGATATTCTATGCAAATGGAAATCAAAAGAAGGCTGGAGTAGCAATTCTCATATCAGACAAAATAGACTTTAAAATAAAGACTATTACAAGAGACAAAGAAGGACACTATATAATGATCAAGGGATCGATCCAAGAAGAAGATATTTCAATTGTAAATATTTATGCACCCAACATAGGAGCACCTCAATACATAAGGCAAATACTAACAGCCATAAAAGGGGAAATCAACAGTAACACAATCATAGTAGGAGACTTTAACACCGCACTTTCACCAATGGGCAGATCATCCAAAATGAAAATAAATAAGGAAACACAAGCTTTAAATGATACATTAAACAAGATGGACTTAATTGATATTTATAGGACATTCCACCCAAAAACAACAGAATACACATTTTTCTCAAGTGCTCATGGAACATTCTCCAGGATAGATCATATCTTGGGTCACAAATCAAGCCTTGGTAAATTTAAGAAAATTGAAATAGTATAAAGTATCTTTTCCGACCACAACGCTATGAGACTAGATATCAATTACAGGAAAAGATCTGTAAAAAATACAAACACGTGGAGGCTAAACAATACACTACTTAATAACGAAGTGATCACTGAAGAAAGCAAAGGGGAAATCAAAATTACCTAGAAACAAATGACAATGGATACACGACGACCCAAAACCTATGGGACACAGCAAAAGCAGTTATAAGAGGGAAGTTTATAGCAATACAAGCCTACATCAAGAAATAGGAAACATCTCAGATAAACAACCTACACTTGCACCTAAAGCAATTAGAGAAAGAAGAACAAAAATACCCCAAAGATAGCAGAAGGAAAGAAATCATAAAGATCAGATTAGAAATAAATGAAAGAGAAAGGAAGGAAATGATAGCAAAGATCAATAAAACTAAAAGCTGGTCTTTGAGAAGATAAACAAAATTGATAAACCATTGGCCAGACTCATCAAGAAAGAAAGGAAGAAGACTCAAATCAATAGAATTAGAAATGAAAAAGGAGAAGTAACAACTGACACTGCAGAAATACAAGGATCATGAGAGATTACTACAAGCAACTCTATGCCAATAAAATGGACAACCTGGAAGAAATGGACAAATTCTTAGAAATGCACAACCTGCTGAGACTGAACCAGGAGGAAATGGAAAATATGAACAGACCAATCACAAGCACTGAAATTGAAACTGTGATTAAAAATCTTCCAACAAACAAAAGCCCAGGACCAGATGGCTTCACAGGTGAATTCTATCAAACATTTAGAGAAGAGCTAACACCTATCCTTCTCAAATTCTTCCAAAATATTGCAGAGGGAGGAACATTCCCCAACTCATTCTACGAGGCCACCATCACCCTGATACCAAAACCAGACAAAGATGTCACAAAAAAGAAAACTACAGGCCAATATCACTGATGAACATAGATGCAAAAATCCTCAACAGTGCTTCTCTGGTAGTGCAGTGGTTGAGAATCTGCCTGCCAATGAAGGGGACACGGGTTCGAGCCCTGTTCTGAGAAGATCCCACATGCCGCGGAACAAGTAGGCCCATGAGCCACAACTACTGAGCCTGTGCGTCTGGAGCCTGTGCTCCGCAACAAGAGAGACCACGGGAGTGAGAGGACCACGCACCGCAATGAAGAGCGGCCCCCGCTTGCCACAACTGGAGAAAGCCCTCGCACAGAAACGAAGACCCAACACAGCCAAAAATAAATAAATAAATAAATAATTAAAAAACAAAAACAAAAAAATCCTCAACAAAATACTAGAAAACAGAATCCAACAGCACATTTAAAGGATCATACACCATGATCAAGTGGGGTTTATTCCTGGAATGCAAGGATTCTTTAATACATGCAAATCAATCAACGTGATACACCATATTAACAAATTGAAGGAGAAAAACCATATGATCATCTCAATAGATGCAGAGAAAGCTTTCAACAAAATTCAACACCCATTTATGATAAGAGCCCTGCAGAAAGTAGACATAGGGGGAACTTTCCTCAACATAATAAAGGCCATATATGACAAACCCACAGCCAACATCGTCCTCAATGGTGAAAAACTGAAACCATTTCCACTAAGATCAAGAACAAGACAAGGTTGCCCACTCTCACCACTATTATTCAACATAGTTTTGGAAGTTTTAGTCACAGCAATCAGAGAAGAAAAAGAAATAAAAGGAATCCAAATCGGAAAAGAAGAAGTAAAGCTGTCACTGTTTGCAGATGACATGATACTCTACTTAGAGAGTCCTAAAGATGCTACCAGAAAACCACTTGAGCTTATCAATGAATTTGGTAAAGTAGCAGGATACAAAATTAATGCACAGAAATCTCTGGCATTCCTATACACTAATGATGAAAAATCTGAAAGTGAAATTAAGAAAACACTCCCGTTTACCACTGCAACAAAAAGAATAAAATATCTAGGAATAAACGTACTTAAGGAGACAAAAGACCTATATGCAGAAAATTATAAGACACTGATGCAAGAAATTAAAGATGATACAAAGAGATGGAGAGATATACCATGTTCTTGGATTGGAAGAATCAACATTGTGAAAATGACTCTACTACACAAAGCAATCTACACATTCAATGCAATCCTTATCAAACTACCACTGGCATTTTTCACAGAACTGCAACAAAAAATTTCACAATTTGTATGGAGACACAAAAGACCCCAAAGAGCCAAAGCAATATTGAGAGCGAAAAATGGAGCTGAAGAAATCAGGCTCCTTGACTTCAGACTATACTACAAATCTACAGTAATCAAGACAGTATGGTACTGGCACAAAAACAGAAATATAGATCAATGGAACAGGATAGAAAGCACAGAGATAAACCCATGCACATACGGTCACCTTATCTTTGATAAAGGATGCAAGCATATACAGTGGAGAAAGACAGCCTCTTCAATAAGTGGTGATGGGAAAACTGGACAGGTACATTTAAAAGTATGAAATTAGAACACTCCCTAACACCATACACAAAAATAAACTCAAAATGGATTAAAGACCTAAATGTAAGGCCAGACACTCTCAAACTCTTAGAGGAAAACATAGGCAGAGCACTCTATGACATAAATCACAGCAAGATCCTTTTTGACCCAGCTCCTAGAGAAATGGAAATAAAAAAAATAAAATAAACAAATGGGACTTAATGAAACTTAAAAGCTTTTGCACAACAAAGGAAACCATAAACAAGACCAAAATACAACCCTCAGAATGGGAGAAAATATTTACAAATGAAGCAACTGACAAAGGATTTATCTCCAAAATTTACAAGCAGCTCATGCAGCTCAATAACAAAAAAACAAACAACCCAATCCAAAAATGGGCAGAAGACCTAAATAGACATTTCTCCAAAGACGATATACAGGTTGCTAACAAACACATGAAAGAATGCTCAACATCATTAATCATTAGAGAAATGCAAATCAAAACTACAATGATATATCATCTCACATCAGTCAGAATGGCCATCATCAAAAAATCTAGAAACAACAAATGCTGGAGAGGGTGTGGAGAAAAGGGATCACTCTTGTACTGTTGGTGGGAATGTAAATTGATACAGACACTATCGAGAACTGTATGAAGCTTCCTTAAAAAACTAAAAATAGAACTGCCATACGACCCAGCAATCTCACTACAGGGCATATACCCTGAGAAAACCATAATTCCAAAAGAGTCATGTACCAAAATGTTCACTGCAGCTCTGTTTACAATAGCCAGGACATGGAAGCAACCTAAGTGTCCATCATCGGATGAATGGATAAAGAAGATGTGGCACATATATACAATGGAATATTACTCAGCCATAAAAAGAAACGAAATGGAGTTATTTGTAGTGAGGTGGATGGAGTTAGAGTCTGTCATACAGAGTGAAGTAAGTCAGAAAGAGAAAAACAAATACAATATGCTAACACATATATATGGAATCTAAGGGAAAATAAAGGTCATGAAGAACCTAGTGGCAAGATGGGAATAAAGACACAGACCTACTAGAGAATGGACTTGAAGATATGGGGAGGGGGAAGGGTAAGCTGTGACAAAGTGAGAGAATGGCATGGACATATATACACTACCAAATGTAAAATATATATCTAGTTGGAAGCAACCGCATAGCACAGGGAGATCAGCTCTGTGGTTTGTGACCACCTAGAGCGGTGGGATAGGGAGGGTGGGAGGGAGGGATATGCAAGAGAGAAGAGATATGGGAACATATGTATATGTATAACTGATTCACTTTGTTATAAAGCAGAAACTAACACACAATTGTAAAGCAATTATACTGCAATAAAGATGTTAAAAAAAAACAAGCAAAATGCTCATTTAGAATGTGGACTTAATAAAATAAAAATCTCATTTGATAAAATCTAGTACCCACAAAAAGTGACATAAAATCATTAATTAAAGGCATTAGTGGTCTCTAGTAAAGAAAATAATATGAACAGTCTGCATTACTAGGGAATCCATTTTATAAGTACATTCTACAACTCCTTTGTATTCAAATCAAACTTTCTAGATAGAATTCTAAGATTACCTGAAAAGGTTCTGCTATTTGGTTTCATAGAAAATATCCATTATTTAAATCCTCTGATATTTAATATTGCACTTAATGTGCAATAGTAAACCAACTGAGATCCATATTTTATGTAAGGGGTTATGTCTTTTCGATTGTTGTACTCATAATAGACATTGAAATAACCATTGATTATTATCCTATCAGGGATAGAAGAGCAACAACATAATATTCAGTTACCATGATGACTCCACTTGTCCTCTCGGGCTATCCTTTCCCACAATAATTACTCCTGTAGGTGAATGCATCAAATACCAGTTGAAAGGAAACTATCAATTAATTCAAGTCTAATAAAACTCCATAGAATATTTTTGTTTAATGATATTTTAAGAAAGCTAGAGCATGAATTAAAATTAAATCACACAAATATGTATGTATACTAATGTTAATCTGGTTTCATTAAGCTAAAACAGAAAGTGTATAAGTTAGAGTATTTTATAAGCATATGATGCATAATCTGAGTATTAAAAATTGTTCTATTATAGTCAAACTTTCTGCAGGTAAAAAAAATTTTAAAATAATTTTATAAGGTTATTTACATATGTTGCAGTGTCTTTTATGCTTCTTTGTAAATAAGAATGCCTAATGCAATTTTTCACTTTTACCCTTCATATTCTAAATGTATTCGAATTTTGCAATATGCTGCATATATGAACAAAAATGTGACACGCACACATGTAAGTTCCCTTTTAATGGTTTCATACTACCAACATAAATATGAAAACTTTGTTTTATATGTTTTTTTGTAAATGTAATCTTCTTGTTTGAACCCTAGATACATTGAAAATGTAGCTGACTCACATTTCCAATCACTACTTCATCAGTAAAAATGTTGAAGGATCATATAAAGCATAAGGAATTAGTTTTAGTCTCCATTTTAATTAGTCACACCTATCTTGTTAGATATTAGCTCTGAATTTAAACCTGTTAACCAAGATCCAAATTATTAAGATTAAGGTATAATTAGCTATTGAAATCTGTTATATCATTCAATTCTATCAATTCAGTTGCTTAAATTTATCACATAGTTAATTCCAAAATTATGCACTACAATCTACAACAGTCTAGTCAGTCTATAGTTGGAAGCAGATATAATTTTTCAAAATATTGCACCAGCATTTTCATTATCACATTTGCATTGTTTGCCTACTCTTTCTTCTTTTTTTAATTTAATTTTTTATTTTATGTTGGAGTATAGTTGATTTACAATGTTGTTTACTCTTTCTATGAATAATAATATAAGTAAATTTAACTTAAATCTTGTACCTTAGATATTAGCAGTTTCCAGTCTCTTCAATTGTTTGAATTGTGTCTGGCATAGCAAGTGGCTTCAGTTAAATACTGTTTAAGAACAGCATGCCATTTGAATGCCTTCTTCTGTCAGTGTGAAGGATTTTAATATTCTTGAAATAAAATATCTCAAAACAAGCAATTTTTTTCAATAAAATACGTTAGCAATGTAAATTAAAATAAGGATAAGCAAAGCGCAAATAAATCATTGTTAGCATTGATTTTATTTCACAAAATGCAAACCTCTCAGATTATTTTTGTTAATTTTAAACATTATTTGGAAACTAAACTCAGAAAAACATTTTAAAATGTTTTTAAAATATTTTAAGAAATATTTTAATTTCTTAAATGGAAAGACATGTTTTAAAATTTTTAAACAAATCTTAATTTAAATCAATACTCCTCAACACAAGTGGGCCTCTAGTTTTCTTTGCATTTCCATAGCCCATTAATTTTCCATATTTCCTAGCTACTATTTCTTAGGTTCTTTTATCAAATAAAAAATTACTCTTCTTTATTCTTACTTTTACCTATTGAGGTTTCCTCCTGTTTCCTTAAGAACATAGATCTTAAAAGAAGTCCCACAGACTCCTGCTAAGACATCTATCCACTTACCCAAATTTGGATGATATATTCTGCCTTCCCACATGCTGCTATAGATAAACTATATCTAAGTTCCTAATTAATAGCTGTGCCTTTTCTTTGTGAATAGATTCCTTCTCCTCAGAAACATCATTTCATCATTTGTCTTCTTTCTCCATAACAATATGTTTTCCCTCTTTAGTATGTCATTCTCATTAGCAGCAATAACGTGATTTCTTGAAACTTAAAAAAATAATAATAATAAAAAGTCACAATCTAAACTAACTCTCTCCTTCTTCTACTCCATTTTCTCCTTTATAGCTCCAATTTCTCTCTTGAACATTACGTAGTCATGCTCCTCAACACCCTTTTGTCCTAATCTCCACATTTGTGTGTCCAATGACATTATGTCTTCATTTTACTTGATGAATTATTGTCAGCTGCAATTGACTCAGTTGATCATTTTCTCACTTCAAATAGCTATATCAATTGGCTTCTAGGACATCACAGTCCCTTGAAATTACTTCTTTCTCACTGGATACTCCTTTTCAGTCTTTTACTAGTTTTTCACTAAAACTGTAAATATTAGAGGGCTCCAGGATTTGGTTCTTGGATCATTTGTCTTTCTTTCCATATTTTATTTTATTCATTTTCATCATTTAAAATATCATCTATATTTTATGTCTTAAACATTTATATTTCCTGCCTTTAATACTCCTTTGAACACTACATTTTTGAGATTACAATTGAAAAGTCTAGTATGTATATCAAGAAATTATCAGGTTTATTGAGGTAAATTTTACTTACAATAAAATGCATCATTTAACATGAACAATTTGTTGTTTTGTGATATATATGTATCCATAAACCATCTCCAAATTCAAGATAATGAATATATCTATTACGCCCTTTTCTTATAACCCTTTGTAATACTTCACTTTTATCTCTTCCCTTTCTCATTCCCCATTCTCCAGCCCTAGTCCCCAGGTCACAACTTACCTGCTTTCTGCCACTACAGATTAGTCTGTATTTTCTATAGTTCAAGATAAATTTAATTACACAGTGTATACTTTATTTGGGCTGGCTTTCTTCACTCAGTATAGTTATTTTGAGAATCACCCATGTTGTTTCATGCATCAATAGTTCATTCATTTTTATTATGGAGTAGCATCCACTTGTAACTATGCAACCATTTAGGACCCCAACCAATCCTTGCTTAACAATCACCTTTACTTCTTGCCAGCTCCAATCCTAATTTTGACAAAAAAACTTATGTAACTTTGCAGTTTTTGCCTATATTGGCCTCCTCCAGTGGAACACAATTCAAGTGCTCTTGAATCCACATCTCCCAGGCTTTTGTCCTCAGTTTGCCTGGAATAACACTCTTTTCTATTCTTATTATAGACTATTATTTCTGTCAACAATTATAATAATTTCCTAGGCCAGCAGTTAGCAAACTTTTTCTCTGTAAAGTGCCAGACAGTAAATATTTTTTACTTTGCAGGCCACATGGCCTCTCGCCTAACCCCTCAACTCTGATATTGTAGTGTACAGATAGCCATAGACAACATATAAATGAATGAATCTGGCTGTGTTCCAATAAAACTTTATTAACAAAAACTGATATCATTCTAGATTTGGTTCATGGGTCATAGTTTGCCAACTCCTGTCTTAGAATCTAGAGATGATTCAGCAAAGTGAAAGAAAAGTCACCTCCTGGAAGGGCAAGAAATTTAAATATCTTTAGTGGGGATTTGTCCCAAGCCCTTGTTCTCATTTCTTCCCAGTGTCCATTGCTTTCCACCACTCTCATGTGACTCCATTATTCTGATCTAGTTGCATGTTTTATGGTGTATGTCCAACACCATCTTTTCAGGCACCCAAACCAGAACTGAGGCCTTAATATTGTACTTCTCATTTTACCTTACTCCCCTTTCCGTATTTATTTATGTACTTAGGATATTTTATCTTTTTACAATCTAAAACATGCATGCATGCATCTCTCCATCCCCTTTTCACATTCCTGGGATATATTTAACCAAGAAATTATTATAACATATTTATGCCTTCAGTATTCTTCATTTCCTCTATTCCAATTGCCATACACTTTTACTTTATGCTAAGAATATAAACTCTTGAATCTTTATATTCAAAACCCTTCATAATCTGACTTCTAATCCAGTGTCAACTTTCAATGTCAGGTCTCTGTAACACTCACAGAAAGTCATACTAGCCTACTTGCAGTATCCATAACATGTCCTTTCCTACACCCAGGCATTTGTTCCACATACTTCTGCACATCCCTACACTGATTTTTTTTTCATAATCTGGGCAATGCTCATGTATTTTCAATACAATAAGGAACTCCAGGAAGCATATATGCATTGGAACTATTAAATACTCTGTCAAGAAACATTTTATACTGTGTTACAATTGGCTCTTTTTATGTCCCTCTCATTCACTCATTTATAAGACCTCTGAACTTTGGGGTCCATATTATAAATGTATATGTTTCAAAAGTCTGAGTTCAATAGTTAAATGTTTGTTTGATTCTTAAAATTAATCAGTTTTAACAATTGCTATATCTTCTTCTGGGATCAATTCCTTGATCATTATGTGATGTCCTTCTTTGTTTCTTGTAACAGTCTCTTTTAAAGACTATTTTGCCTGATATAAGTACTGCTACTTTGACTTCCTTTTCATTCTCATTTACATGGAATAACTTTTTTCATCCCCTCACTCTCAATCTGTGTGTGTTTAGATCTGAAGTGATTATCTTGGAGGCAGCACATATACAGGTCTTGTTTTTGTATCCATTCAGCCACTCTGTCATTTGATTGATTGGATCACCTAGTCCTTTTTCATTTAAATATATATAATACATATATGTAAAAATTATATATATTACTCATATATAGTGTACTTACTGTCATTTTTGTTAATTGTTTAGTGCTGTTTTTGTAGTTCATTTTGATTCTTTCTTCTTTTGTTCTCTTCCCTTATGATATTATGACTATATTCAGTGCTATGTTTGGATTTTTTTCTCTTCATTCTTTGTGTATCAATTATAGATTTTTGGTTTGTGGTTACCATGATGTTTATATATAGCAATATATATATATATATAATTATTTATATTTTAAAATATAAAATATTATTTTATATATTAAATTATTTTAAGTTACTGATCTCTTAATTTAAAATGCATTTTAACAAAGCTGCATTTATATATGCACCCAAAATAAGACCACCAAAATAATAAAGCAAATTTTAACAGACATAAAGGGAGAAGTTGGCAGTAACAATAAGAGTAGAGGACTATAACACCTCACTTACATCAATGGATAGATCATCCAGAGAGAATATCAATAAGGAAACACTGTCCTTAAATGACACATTATATCAGCTGGACATAATAGATATACATAGAACATTTCATCCAAAAGCAGCAGAATAAACATTCTTTTCAAGTGCACATGAAACATTCTCAAGATAGATCACATTCTAGGCCACAAAATAAGCATTGGTAAATTTAAGAAAATTGAAATCATGTCAAGCATCTCTTCTACTCACAATGCTATGAGACTAGAAATAAGCTACAAGAAAAAAACAGTGAAAATAGAAAGACAGGGAGGTTAAACAATGTGCTACTAAACAACCAATGGATCACTGGAGAAATCAAAGAAAAAATCAAAAAATTCCTGGAGACAAGTGAAAATGAAATTATAACAATCCAAAATCTATGGAACGAAGCAAAATAATTCTAAGAGGGAAGTTTATAGTAATACAAGCCCACTTCAAGAAACAAGGAAAATGTCAAATAAACAACCTAACCATACACCTAAAGGAACTAGAAAATAAGAACAAATGAAACCCAAGGTTAGTAGAAGGAAAGAAATAAAGATCAGAGCAATAATGCATGTAATAAAGACTAAAGAAACCATGGAAAAGATCAATGAAACTAAGAGATGGCCCTTGGAAAGATAAAGAAATTTGACAAACCTTTAGTGAGACTCATCAAGAAAAAGAGAGTGCCCAAATCAATAAAATCAGAAATGAAAAAGAAGTTACAACTGACAGTACAGAAATACAAAGGATCACAAGAGATTACTATGAACAATTATATGCCAATAAAATGGACAAAGAAAAAAATGGATAAATTCCTGGAAATGTACAATCTCCCAACACTGAACCAGGAAGAAACAAAAACATATGAACAGACAAATTACCAGTAATAAAAAAATCCCAACAAACAAAATTCCAGGATCAGATGCATTCACAAGGGAATACTACCAAATATTTAGACAAGAGTTAACACCTATCCTTCTCCAACTATTACAAAAAATTTCAGAGAAAGGAGTGTTTCTGAGGCTAGAATCACCCTGATAGCAAACCCAGATGAAGATATCATGAAAAAAGAAAATTACAGGCCAATATCACTGATGAACCTAGATGCAAAAATCCTCAACACAATAGGAGGAAACTCAATCCAACAGTACATTAAAAGGATTATACACCATAACCAAATGGGGGTTTACCCAGGGATGAAAGAGTGATTCAATATCTGATGGTTCAATATGAAACACCACATTAACAAATTGAAGAATAAAAACTGTATGATCACCTCAATAGATGTAGGAAAAGGTTTTGAAAAAAATTCAACATTCATTCATGATAAAATCTTTCCAAAAAGTGGGTATAGAGGAAGCATACATCAACATAATAAAGGCTATATGTGATAAACCCACAGTTAATATCATTCTCATCAATGAAAAGATGAAATCACTTCCTCTAAATCAGGAACAAGACAAGGATGCCCAACCTTGCTGCTTTTATTCAACACAGTATTATAAGTCCCAGTCACAGCAATAAGACAAGAAAAATAAATAAATAAAAGGGATCCAAACCGAAAAAGAAGTAAAACTGTCACTGTTTGCAGATGGCATGATACTATATATAGAAAATCCTATATATGCCACCAAAAAATGATTAAAGCTAATCAATGAATCTGGTAAAGTTGCACAATACAAAATTCATAGATAGACCTATTGCATTTCTATACACTAGTAAATGAACTGTCAAAAAGAGAAATTAAGAAAATAATTGATTATAATTACATCAAAAAGAATAAAATACCTAAAAATAAATCTAACAAAGGAGGTAACAGATCTGTCCTTGAAAAACTAAAGACACTGAAGTATGAAATTGAATACAACACAAACAGATGGAAAAATATAACATGCTCATGTACTGGAAGAATTGATATTGTTAAAATGCTGATACTCCCAAAGACAATCTACAGATTCAGTGCAATCCCTATCAAAATGGCAATAGCATTTTTCATCTGCTAAAACAAATTATTCTAAAATTTGTATGGAAACACAAAATATCCCAAATTACCAAAACAATATTGAGGAAGAAGAACAAAACTGAGGAATCACTCTTCCTGTTTTCCAACTATACTACAAAGCTACAGTGACCAATAGAGTATAGTGTTGGCATGAAAACAGACACATAGACCAATGGAGCAGAATAGAAAGCCCAGAAATAAATCCACACACTTATGGTCAATTGATCTACAACAAAGAAGACAAGAATATACAATAGAAAAAAAGACAGTCTCTTGAATAATTGGCTCTGGGAAAACTGGACAGCTACAAGTAAAAGAATAAAATTAGAATATTTTCTCACATCTTATACAAAAATAAATCAAAATGGATGAAAGAGCTAACTGTAAGACCAGAAGCCATAAAATTCTTAGAAGAAAACATAAGCAGAATGCTCTTTGACATTAATCATAAGAAGATTTTTTGGGAATCTCTCTCCTAAGACAAAGGAAATAAAAGCAAAAATAAACAAATGGGAGCTAGAAGCAAAAATAAACAAATGGGAGCTAGATCTTAAAAGATTTGCACATCAAAGGCAACCATCAACAAAATGAAAAGAAATGCTGAATGGGAGAGAATATTGGCAAATGATATGACTACTAAGGGATTAATATCCAAAATATATAAAAAGCTCATACAAGTATGAGTATCAAGAAACAAACATCCTGATTAATAAAGGTGCAGAACTGAATAGACATTTTTTTCAAAGAGAAAATGCAGGTGGCCAACAGGCACATGAAACAATGCTCACCATCACTAATCATTGAGGAAATGCAAATCAAAACTGCAATGAGAAACTACCTCACATCTGTCAGAATGGCTGTCATCAAAAAAAAAAAAAAGTCCACAAATAACAAATGTTGGCAAGGATGTGGAGAAAAGAGAACCCTCATACACTGTTGGTGGGAATGTAAATTGTTGCAACCACTATGGAAAATAGTACAGAGGTTTTTCAAAAGCTGAAAATAGAACTACCCTATTACCCAGCAATTCCACTCCTGGGTAGTTATCTGAAAAAGAACAAAACACTAATTTGAAAAGACACATGCACCCCAGTGTTCATAGCAGCATTATTTACAATTGTCACGACATGGAAGCAATCTAAGTATCATTTAACCAATGAATTGATAAAGGAGATGTGGTGGTATATATGTATGTGTATATATATACCTACATATATATATCACATCATATATATATATGATGGAATATTAACCACAAAAAAGAACAAAATTTTGCCACTTATAACACCATGGATAAGCCTGGAGGTTGTGATGCTTGGTGAAATAAGTCAGGCAGAAGATGACAAATACTGTATATTATCACTTTTATGTGGCATCTAAAAAATAAAATAAAGTAGTGAATATAACCAAAAGAGATAGACTAACAGATATAGAGGACAAACTAAAGGTTACTAGTAGGGAGAAGAAAGGAGGGAGGGGTGAGATAAGGGTATGGGATTTACGAGACACAAACTAGTATGTGAAAAATAAACAACAAAGACATATTGCACAGCATTGGGAAATATAGTCATTATTTTGTAATAACTTTAAATGGAGTATAATCTATAAAAATATTGAATCATTATGTTGTACATCTGAACTAATATAATATTGTAAATCAACTGTACCTCAATTAAAAAAAATAATCAATTTTACTATATTTAGAAGCACTCTTTCATGGAGTTGAAAGGCTTTATATAACTGGGAGAAACTGAGTGACAACTGATCTCAAGAATAGATGGATTTGCAGCAAAGCACCTCATCATAACTATCAGAAGAAAAAGGTAAATTCTTAAAATCACTAATTCAGGCAGACACATATAATTCAATCTGGAAGGGGTTTCATAGAATTTCTAACCTTCAATATCATATTGAAGACTATCTGTAGAAAATGCTTTGCTTTTTCCTTGAGGTATTTGGTCTTATGAACTTGAATTCACAAACTAATGCCATTATATCTGGACTTATTTATATAATACAATGGTTTGTTCAACTATGTAATGATTCCCTCCATTGATATTATTATAAATCTTTGTAGAAAATGCATGAAAGAAGTATTTTCTGGAAAAGTCTTTGAAGATAAATGTTGGTTTAGATATTCACATAACTAGAAAATGTATTTTATTTGCATTGGTCTTGCTTTCTTGATGTTACAGGGTAATATCTGTCTATGTATTATTAAAGAAACATTCAATAACCCCAGATACCTACTTTTAACTTTATAAAGAACATATAGATTCAACAAATCAAACTTTGAGATAGAAAATATGAATGAAATTAAATATTTGGCATTCTTATTCATATTTTTGAATTACACAGACTTCTGTTTATAAAAATGGATGACTTCATTTTACAAATAAGGGTAAAAGCCATAGCATGAATCATTCTACCCTATAGATACAAATTCAAAATATGTATTTTGTTCTTCTTGGATAAAATAGCTACATGTGGTAGATCAGTGAGGAGATCACAAAGTGATCCAAGACAAAAATTAACCAGTCATGATCCATATAGTTTAATAAGGGCCAGAATCGAGTTACAAATATATTTAAACTTTGTGGAAATTAAATAATTTATAGCATCAACTACTTGCTTTCATCCAGTATCTGTTCTTCTTTTCCCCTATAGTAAGAGAAATACAACTTTTTAGTTAGGTATATCTTAACGTAAAGAATATATATGCTGTTATGCCTTACTACTGGCTGTTGTCATGTGACTAAATTCTGTCCAGTGAGAAATAAGCATATGTGTAACCTGGCCATTACAACGGGCCTGTAATAATTAGTGAACATGCAATTTTTTTTCTCCTGTTCCTTAATACTTTTTTTCTCTTAATTCTTATTGTCATTGTTGCTGTTCTACTCTGTTTCCTCCTCCCCCTCCTCCTTCTCCTCTTGCTTCTCTTTCTCTACCTTATTCTTGTTCTCTTCCTTCTCCACCATCTCCAATTCTCACTCCTTCTTTCTTAAGATTTTAAAGAAAACAACTATGAAACCCTTATCATGACTATGAAAGGCAGTATTTTGAGAACATTGGTAGCTATCCCATTGTGACTGACTAAAAAACATCCTCTGCCTCCCTCTAAAAATAACCATTATCCTGACTTTTAAAAATAATATTTCCTTCTTTCTCCTATAGTTTAGAGTACTTTTGAAGTTTTAAATACTTACACAGATTTATACTTTATGGATTTTTCTGAGACTTGCATCTTTGACTATGCTCTTGCATCATTTGCTTAATTAATTTTTATTTCTGCATATTATTTTATTCAACAAATGTAGCACAATTTATAGATTCTACTGCTAACACTTTATTTTTGTTCTGTTTTGATATTATGAACAACACTGTTGCCATAAACATCATTTGATATGTCTCCTAATGAAGATTTCCTCTCTTGGAAGTGGGATTTCAAGATTGAGATGATAATGCCAAACACCAAAATAAGTTTTTTCCAAATTAAACTGCTATGAGCAATTTAAGAGTTTTTCTGGTGCTGTAATTTCTTACCAATATTGGTTGTGTTAAAGTTTTTTTATATATCCAAATATGGTGGATGAGTAATGTTTTGTTTTGTTTTTTTCACTCTCTCACTATACAAAGTTGACTAACATTTCTTCTTTCTCGAGTTGCTTTAGGTGTAAAGTGAGGTTGTTTCTTTGAGATTTTTCTTGTTTCTTGAGGGAAGATTGTAGTGGTATAAACTTTCCAGTTAGAACTGCTTTTGCTGTATCCCCTAGATTTTGGATTGTTCTGTTTTCACTGTCCTTTGTCTCTAGGGATTTTTTAAATTTCCTCTTTGATTTCTTCATTGATGCATTGGTTGGTTAGTAACATATTGTTTAGCCTCCATGTGTTTGTGTTCTTACAGTTATTTTTTTCCCTATAATTGATTTCAAATCTCATAACGTTGTGGTCAAAAAGATGCTTGATATGATTTCAATTTTCTTAAAAATCTTCAAGAAAATACTAGCAAATTGAATCCAGCAACACATTAAAAAGATCAGACACCATGATCAAGTGGGATTTATCCCAGGGTTGCAAGGATTCTTCAACATATGAAAGTCAATCAATGTGATACAGTGCATTAACAAACTGAAGAATAAAAAACACATGATCATCTTAATAAATGCAGAAAAAGCTTTTGACAAAATTCAACACCCATTTATGATAAAAACACTCCAGAAAGTGGGCATAGAGGGAAGCTTCCTCAATATAATATAGGCCATATATGACACACCCACAGCAAACATCATTCTCATTGGTGAAAAATGGAAAACATTTCCTCTAAGATCAGGGCAAGAAAAGGATGTCCACTCTTTCCACTTTTATTCAACATAGTTTTGGATGTCCTAGACATGGCAATCAGAGAAGAAAAAGAAATAAAAAGAATACAAATTGGAAAATACCACGTAAAATTGTCACTGTTTGCAGATGACATGATACTATACACAGCAAATCATAAAGATGCTACCAGAAAATTACTAGCACTCATCAAAGAATCTGGTAAAGTTGCAGGATACAAAATTCATACACAGAAATCTCTTGCATTCCTATACACTAACAACAAAAGATCAGAAAGAC
The DNA here is from genome assembly GCF_009873245.2 of Balaenoptera musculus. Classification (NCBI taxonomy): domain Eukaryota; kingdom Metazoa; phylum Chordata; class Mammalia; order Artiodactyla; family Balaenopteridae; genus Balaenoptera; species Balaenoptera musculus. The sequence goes on along the minus strand of NC_045802.1, from coordinate 36,042,404 downwards.
AAATTAAGGAAACAATCCCATTTTTCCCATCAGAAAAATAAAATACCTAGGAATAAACCTACATAGAGGTTTATGAAACCTAATGAAAGTTAAAATCTTTTGCACAAAAACGAAATGAAAATACAACCCACAGAATGGGAGAAAATATTTGCAAACAAAGCGACCAACAGGGGATTAATCTCCAAAATATACAAACAGCTCTTGCAGCTCTATATCAAAAAAAAACAAACAAACAACCTAATCAAAATCTAACTAGACATTTCTCCAAGACATAACGATGGTCAAGAGACACAGTAAAAGATGTTCGAGGTCACTAATTATTAGAGAAATTTAAATAAAAACTACAATGAGGTATCACCTCACACTGTTCAGAATGGCCATCATCAAAAAATCTACAACACAATGATTGCTGGAGAGGGTGTGGAGAAAAGGGAACCTCTTACACTGTTGGTGGAAATGTAATTGGTACAACCACTGTGGAGAAGAGAATGGAGGTTCCTTTAAAATCTAAAAATAGAGCTATCACATGATCCTGCAATCCAACTCTTGGGCATATATCTGGAGAAAAACATGGTCTGAAAGAATACATGCACCCCAATATTCATTGCAGCACTGTTTACAATAGGCAAGACATGGAAGCAACCTAAATGTCCATCAATAGAGAAAAGGATGAAGAAGATGTGGTACATATATACAATGGAATATTACTCAGCCATTAAAAAGAATGAAATAATGTCATTTGCAGCAACATAGATGGACATAAAGATTGTCATACTGAGTGAAGTAAGTCAGACAAAGACAAATATCATATGATATTGCTTATGTGTAGAATCTAAAAAAATATACTATATATATATATATATTTTAAATGTCCTAAATGTATTTCCAAGTCATAATATATCCTTTTACCGCATTACTTTAATGGCTGTATAGTATTTCATTTATGAATGCATGATTATTATTTTAAAAATATCTATTTTCCCTAACAAAAGTGAAAGCAAGCATGACTCTAAGAATATGTAGTATAGAATATTTAGATGAGTACTGAAAGGAAGATAAAGATAACTTGATTTAGGTTCCAGCTTCTTTTTCTTAGTGTATTTCATCAATTCTAAGGATAACTTTTTAAAATGCTTCTGAATTAAGATGTAGCTGACAATAGCTCTCACCCAAGAAGTTGTCAACTCTTGCAATGTACATTACGACTTCTGTAGGTGGCTTATACACAAGTCTAAAGCAGAATAATGGAGAGCTCTTTGAGAAATGCTGTACCAACGTCAATTCAGAAGGCACATCAAATGATTCCATATGATAAAACAGATTTTTTGGCAGGTCCCATTTTTAAACATTTGTTATTTTTATTCAATTTTTAAAGGTTACTTTCCATTTACAGTTATTACAAAATATTGGCTATATTCCCTGTGTTGTACAATACATCTGTGAGCCTATCTTACACCCACTAGTTTATTCTTCTCACTCCCTCATCCATATATTGCCCCTCCCCCACCAGTGGTAAACACTAGTTTTTTCTCTATATCTGTGAGTCTGCTTCCTTTTTGTTATATTTACTAGTTTGTTGTATTTTTTAGATTCCACATAAAGCAATACCATACAGGATTTATCTTTGGCTGTCTGACTTATTTCACTTGTCATAATGCCCTCCAAGTCCATCCATGTTGCTGCAAATGGCAAATTTCACTCTTTTATATGGCTTAGTAGTATTCTTTTATATATATATATATACCACAGCTTCTTTATCCATTCATCTGTTGATGGACACTTAGGTTGTTTTCGTGTCTTGGCAATTGTAAATAATGCTGCTATGAATATTAGGGTGCGTGTATCTTTTTAAATTAGGGTTTTTGTTTTTTTCTGATGTATACTCAGATGTAGAATTGCTGAGTCATATGGTACTTCTATTTTTAGATTTTTGAGAAAATTACATACTGTTTCCACAGTGGTTGCACCAAATTACATTCCCATCAATGGTGTACAAGAGTTTCCTTTTATCTGCATCCTTGCCAACATTTGTTATTTGTGGACTTTTTGATGATAGCCATTCTGACAGGTGTGAGGTAATATCTTACTGTGGTTTTGATTTGCATTTACCCAATGATTAGAGATAGTGAGCATCTTTTCATGTGCCTGTTGGCCATCTGCATTTCCTCTTTGGAAAAATGTCTGTTCTGTTCTTCTCCCCATTTTTTAGTTTGGTTGTTTGTTTTGTTTTGTTTTGTTTACTGTTGAGTTGTATGATCTCTTTATATATGTTGGATATTAATCCATTATCGGTCATATCATTTGCAAATATTTTCTCCCATTTATTTTGTCTTTTCATTTTGTCGATGGTTTCTTTTATTGTGCAAAAGCTTTTAACTTTAATTAGGTCCCATTTGTTTATTTTTGCTTTCATGTCCTTTACTTTAGGAGAGGAATCCAAAAAATATTACTGTGACTTATGTCAGAGAGAGTTCTGGCTATGTTTTCCTCTAGGAGTTTTACAGTATCTAGTCTTGCTGATTAGGTCTTTAATCCATTTTGAGTTCATTTTTGTGTATGGTGTTAGAGAATGTTCTAATCTCATTATTTTACGTGTAGCTGTCCAGTTTTCTCAGCACCATTTATTTAAGAGACTGTCTTTTCTCTATTGTATATTCTTGCCTCCTTTGTCACAGATTAATTGACCATGAGTGCATGGGTTTACTTCTGGGCTTTCTAAAAACACATATTTTTTAAATTCTGAGTTAAAAAGTAGTTCAGGAGTTATGGATGCTAAATGTAAAGGATATTTTAGGTATACTCTAAACTTTAATTTGCATGTATTTTCTTTTTCATAGAGCCATGACAGATATGTGTAAAAAATCTATTCTAAATAACTCAATTTTCAGTAACTATTCAATAAAAATTAAAAGTGTTATAAAATCATTGTGAAACCATTTGCCAATATGATGTTTTCCCTAGTTATATGTAAAATGGTGGTTAATCTAATCATCAGTAGTGTCTTGGATGTAATGAATTTCAGGTAATTGTATAATCCAAGTTATTTCAATTACCTAAATGAGGGGTTGACTAAATTACTCATGTCAGAATTGTTTCATCAGCTTCCTCTGATAATGGAGACAGAATTTTTGCCCTCAAGAGATATACATTTCCCTAGGAGTCTTCATCTGGTTAACTTTATCTTAGAATAAAAATGTCCTTAATATTCTTACATGTGAAACACACACACAAACACACACACATTCCTGCTGACACACATAGGCACACCCATACATATATCCCTCATATTTATACTTTTTTGCACTTAATGCTTCTGCTCCTTATTTCTCATTTACTCATCAAAACACTAAAATCTATGCTGTAACTTCAACATATTAATTTAGTGATCTCATTTAGTTCATTAGTGACTGAGTGTTTACTATTCCTGGAGAAAAAATTTCAATCCTCATCTTGGCCACGTACATATATTTCAGATTGCTAGTCATTCTGAGTTTCAGAATGGGGGTCTTATATATCTTAACTTTACCTATCTAGGCACTCTTTGTTCTCTTCTTACATCACTTGTTTGAATATCTCAATCATGGTTAAGGAACTTTCTTCCTCCTTCCTCCCCTTTCCACGTTGGAGTCCCATAGAACTATCTTCAGTTCTATTGTCTTCTCACTCTGTGTCCTCGTCATTGCACTTTCTTGCATGCCCATTGCTTCAATAACCCCCAAAGAACAATGGTTTATAAATCTGCATTTTCTCATATTCTATCTAAGATATCCAACAATTTTCTAAACAACTAATTCTAGAAGTCTCATGTGTCTGTGTCTCTCAAATTATCTTCATTTTCATATCTGTTTTTGATTCTAAAATCTTATGAAAATACTGTTTTTCACCCTGAGCAGGGGTAGCTACTGTCCCTGATCCCATGCTTTAGAAGGCCCTACCTCTCATAGTAGTATGCATGTACAATTATGAAAGACCACTTGGGCACCTCTGCCAATTGGGAGAGTGCTGGTACAAATGCTGGTACAGGGCAACTTGTTTTCATAAATATTCTGTTTTGTGATTAACCTGATCAGGACTCCAAATGCTTCTCCACATTTTTTTTTTTCCTCTGTATTCTTGAAACAAAAATCCTGAGGTCTCAGTCTGAAGCTTTGTGGGTGTGACACTGTCAATATAAGATGATTTTTCAGGGTGCAGGGGAGGCTTCTTTTCAGACTACAGAAGCCCATGGTATTCTCTTCCCAAACACATTGCCCTATAGACCAAAAGTAACAAATATTTAGACGTTTACCTAATCACATGTTTTTTAAAATTCCGTATTTAATTTTGCCTGGTTTTGAATTTTTATAAATGGAATTATGTAACAGTTATTCTTTTCTGTCTTCTTTCATTCAAATTTAGTGGGTTTTTAATACTCATCAAATTTTCATTACTATAATTGTTTACTGAAATTTTTTTGCCTGTATGTTTCCTGAATTACTGAGTAGTTTAAAATCTCCCAGTCTGTGTATCTGCTTATTTTTCCGTGTAGCTTTGTTGAAATATGCTTCATACATTTTGAGATCATATTACGTATGAGAAGCATGCAAATTTAAAATATATGCATCTTCCTAGAAAATTTTAACTTTTCATCAATATGAAGTCACATTTTAATCTATGTCATCTGATACCAATATAGTTACAGCACCTTTCTTTTAGTCATTTTTGCAATGTATATCTTTTTCCCTTTATTTATATATAAAATTTCTGGATGTGTATATCTTTTACATGTCACAACCAAAATTAGTTTTTCTAATCAAAATGACAGCAATTGCCCTTTAAATAGATAATTTTTATTCATTTATTTTAAAATAATTTATTTAAACTAAAACAAAACAAAACATTTTACCCATTTTTCTCACCCTTCACCCTTCCCCCCCACCTCTGGCCACAACCAATCTGTTCTCTATATCTATGAGCTTGTTTTATTTTTTTAATTAATTAAATTTTTTTAGATTCCACATGTAAGAGAGATTATATGGTATTTGTATTTTTTTTGTCTGACATTTCACTTAGCACCATGCCTTAGAGGTCCAACCATGTTGTTGCAAATGGCAAGATTTTATTCTTTTTTTATGGCTGAATAATATCCCATTATATATATATATATATATTCATATTCCATAATTTACATATATATGCAATGAATATGAGGGTGCATATACCTTCTCAAATTAGTGTTTTCATTTTCTTCAGAGAAATACCCCAAAGTGGGATTGCTGAATTGTATGGTAGTCTATTTTTATTTTTTTGAGGAAACCCCATACTGTTTTCCATAGTTGCTGCACCAATTTATAGTCCCATCAAGAGTGCACACGTGTTCCACTTTCTCCACATCCTATCCAACACTTATTATTTCTAGTCATTTAGATAATAGCAATTCTAACAAATGTGGTGTGGTATCTCATTGTGGTTCTGATTTGCATTTCCCTGATGAATAATAAAGCACAGAATCTTTTCATATGCCTGTTGGCCATCTGTCTGTCTTCTCTGGAAAATGTCTATTTAGATCTTCTGCCCATTTTGGATTCATTATATTTTGCTACTGAATTGTATGAGTTCTTCATATATTTTGGTTATTAGCTGCTTATCAGATATATGATATGCAAATACTTTTTCCATTCAACAGTTTGCCCTTTTATTTTGTTGATGATTTCTTTTGCTGTGTAGAACTTTTTAGGTTGAGGTAATCCCACTTATTTATTTTTGCTTTTGTTGCTTTTACTTTCAGTGTCAGATTTAAAAAATCGTCAAGGCCTATGTCAAAGAGTTTGCCACATATGTTTTCTTCTAGGAATTATACAATTTCAGGTCTTATATTCAAATATTTAATTCATTTTGAGTTAATTTTTATATGTGATATAAAATCATTGTCCAGTTTCATTTTTTTTTTGCATGGCTGTCCATTTTTTCCAACACCATTTATTGAAGAGACTGTCCTTTACCTATTGTATATTTTTGGCTAGTTTTGTCATTGGCTAGTTTTGCCATAATTTATTGAATGTGTGGGTTTATTTCTGGGATCTCTATTTGGTTCCACTGATCTATGTGTCTGTTTTTATGCCAATACTACACTGTTTTAATACCTATAGTTTAGTAATAGAATTTGAAATCAAGGACAATGATGTCTCCAACGTTGTCTTCTTTCTAAGTTTGCTGGCTTTTCAGAGTCTTTATGGTTCCATAAAAATTTTAGCTTTGTACTAGAGCTTGAAATCAGGGACAATGATGCCTTCAGCTTTGTCTTCTTTCTCAAGTGTGCTTTGGCTATTCAGGGGCTTTATGGTTCCATTTTATTCTGTGAAAAATACCTGTGGAATTTTGATAGAGATTGCATTGAATTTCTGTTTTGCTTTGGGTAATATGGTCATTTTAACAATATTAATTCTTCCAATTCATTAGCATGGAATATCATTCCATTTATTTTTGTCTTCAATTTCTTTCATTAATATTTTATAATTTTCAATATACAGGTCTTTCACCTCCTTGGTTAAATTTATTCTTAGGTATTTTATTTTTGATGCAATTGTAAACAGGATTGTTTTCTTAAATATTCTTTCTTCTGATTCATAATTTGTGATAGGAATTCATCAGACTTTTGTATATTGCTTTTATATCCTGAAACTTTACTGAATTTACTAGTTCTAATAGTTTTTTGATGGCGCCTATAGAGTTTTCTATATATGACATCATGTCATCTGCAAATAGTGACAATTTTACTTCTTCTCTTCCAATTCAGATGCCTTTTCTTTTTCTTGTCTGATTGTTGTAACTAGGACTTCTAATAGTGTGTTGAATAAAAGTGGCAATAGTGGACATTATTGTCTTGTTTCAGCTTTTCAACATTGAATATGATGTTAGCTGTGGGCTTGTCATATATGGGCTTTATTACATTTAGGTATGTTCCCTCTTTAACCACTTTGTTGAAAGCTTTTTCCATAAATGGATATTGAAATTTGTCATATGCCTTTTTCTGCATCAGTTGAGAGGTCATTTAGTCCATACATCCTTAATGTAATCTCTGATATGTTTGATTTAAATCTGTCTTTCTATGTGCTTTCTAATTGTCCTGGTTGTTTTATACTTTATTTTTTTTAAGTGGCTTCTTTTGAAATTGTATTTTTAAATTCACTATCTAATTTTATTATTTTTCTTCTGTCAGTTTATAAGGTATACATTATTTCCAAAATCTTAGTGGTTATCATAGAACAGTGGTCAGCAAATTATTCCTGCACATGACATGCCATATCCTATCATGTCCATTATTTATATATAGTATTTAGCTGTTTTTGCACTAATATGGCAGAGTTGCATAGGTAATAGAAACTATATAGCCCATAAAGATGAAAATATGTTCTATGTGGCCCTTTATAGGAAAAGCTTGCCTACTCATGCTATATAAAATAAAATATCAAATTCAAATATGACTGCTTTTCTGCACAAGATTTTTATAAGGACCAGATATAGCCAACTGCTTAAAACAATGAAAAATTCAGGCAAAATAGATGAAACAGTAATTTTCAAGACACTGAACATCAGGAAAGAGAGAATAATAATTCCTGAGAATGGGAAATGAGCCCTATGCTTGTGGCAATTTATTGCCTGGAGAGTTTCCACAATGTGAAGAAGATACAGTGAACTAAGGCAAGGACTAAATTTCAAAACTATTTCTTCAACTAGTCTTGTCACTGATGTGCTTCTGGCTGCTATTTCCCCAGTTTGTAACATTTCCTCCTACTCCCCCAACATTTTCCCCACACAAACTTATTAAAGACAGCTTTCAATCTCCCTGGTGGTTTGGTTTGGTTGATTGGTTTTATCTTAATTACTGTTGCTGTTTATTGTTGTTGTTTTTGTCATTCCCTGAAAACCAAGTTACTATCTGTCTTCTTTAATGTTTCCTGGGTTGATCTTACGAGTGGACTCAGCAGTCTATGTGAATGATATTCTTAGAATAACTGGGATCTTTTTTTATTTTCTTGACCATCTCTGATATAATGTTTTTAGTTTTTACTTGCCTCAGCTTTTGACCTGACTTTGGAAAATCTTAGTATTTTTATTCCTTGTATCCAGCTCATTAGTTCATTAACATCATTGCCAACTGAGTGCTCTCTCTAGTAAAAAAATTTGATCATGACCATCTTCCTGCTCAATATTCTTTAAGAAAGATGCATATACTATGGATGAGTTAATTTATTTTCATAGAAGACTAATCCCATTATGATCTTTCAGGGTCTAGAAGACTCCTATCTGAGGGTGGCTATAATTTTCAAGTTAAATCTTGCCTGTATATTCTCCGAAGGTGTTTTTCTATTTTTAATGCTTATAACCTAGAAAGCAACATAAACCTTCAAAGCACCGTAATGTAAAATTACTGTCTAGGGACTAATTATCAACTACAACTTAATATCTAGTTTCCTATACTTAAGAGTACTAAGCTAAGAATTATAATTATATTATCCTACTAATATCCATGAATTTTGGCCATTGTTTGTTAGAATAGCCCTATTTACATAGTCCAATATCTAAGGTTTTACTGTAGTAAATGCAAAACTGCAATATGCCGATATTTATAATTACATGATTTTAAAGCTATTTTCTAAACACATAAAATAGACGGCAACAGCATCAACTCATCACATTTCTTTTCAACTATGAAATTAAATTTTGTGGAAAATAGTACTATACAATAAGGTGTTTTCTCCTTTGCACTTGAGTTTATGCACTGTCTTATACTATTAACCTCAAAAAACAGTCTTGTTACCAATGAAAGAGAATTGGTGATACTAGATGTAGAAGCAGAAAATCAGTTATAGATATAAGAATAAAGTATCCGTATTTGTATAAAAAATATTTTTTCCAAAACTTCAAGTCAAATATGATCAAATGCATATGAAATGTGTTTTTCTCAAATGGACACAGAAAGCTCACATGTATTTTTACATAATTAAATAAAAATATTTGTCAAATCCTATGAATTTTAGTTAAACCAATAGAGATAGTGCAAATTTACTGTTAATCTATGTTTGTTCTGTTTCTATCTGGACCTTCCAGCTGTGTCAAAAAAAGTGCATGAAATCAGCCATTACATTAATTAAATTAGATTTTCTGGAGAACACTAAGAAATAAAAGGATATACTCAAGGTCTATACTATGGAGACATTTTTGCTTCCATTGCAGTGTTTCTTTATGATGTTAAAAGGCATATATGCAAGTAAATAAACAAAATACCTAGTACATTTGAAAAATCTTTTGAAAAATCTTAGGTGGGTTTTTAACTTCATCTACTAAGATTTTCTTCTGTTGCTGCAATTTGAATATAGAATTTTAGATACATGTCCATGCCTTGTACTTTTGCACCTTTTCCTTTATGTTTTAATGCCAATAAAGTGCTAATTTACAATCTTGACTTCCCAAAGGAGCCCAAAAATTCGTCCTAATTTTGAAAAGGATCTTTCAAATTAAGTATATTAAAATTATATTATTTGAATTAATTGAGAAGGATATTGCAGTAACAAAAAGTTGCCAAATCACAAGGAAAAAAAGAAAATTAATGATAAAAGAAGACAGAAAATAAGAAATTGCTCAAGAACCGTGAGATTAAAACAGATAAACAAGGTAGTTATACAACTTATTTAAAACACATATATCATTGTTAATTTCAACTTTGTCCAACTGTTATCTTCTCATTCAACCTGTCATTTTCTACTTCTGGATGTTTGCATTGCTCATATCCAGGAAAAAACATACGTGTAGTTTCATGAAAAGTTAGCATTTCAGTGTCTGGAAAGCTAATCATTTGTATCCCCAGTACACCAGTGTTCCCCAGTACTGAACTCTTTTATCTACAGATAAATTCTATCACTCTCCAATTTTCTCATCTCTTCTCCACTATTTCAAAACAAGCAAACAAAAAATCTTTTGTGTAACTCAGGTAAAATAATTAAAATCTACATACATATGGTATCATATGTTTCTATTATGAACAATGTATTTTAAATTCTAAATTTAATAAAAAAGATTATTGATAAATTGGTGGTTTAGAATTTTATTTTATATATTGATTTTATTTTTCTCTGACATTATGCTAGGCATAAAAATGATTCAAAAGTAATAAAATAAATTTAAAGGTTTACATCTAATGGAAATGTCATTATATATGAGTGTTATATGTGCAACCAAACACCCAGAAAGGAGAGATGAAATGCCCAACATCACACATTGAGACAGTGTTAGTATTGGAAATGAAACTGAGGTAGGAGATAGATGGGTCCCTGGGCTGGACAGCTCTGGTGTTTGTCAAGTGGAGTAAAATTGTAGCTTTGTTCTCACCCAGACACTCCAAGGACAAAGCTAGTGGCAGAAGCTGAGCTCTGCTGAAGTAAAGAGATAAGATGACCACTCCTGAGGTCAGGAAAACTTCCTTATCTGCACATGCACAGGAAGGCTCCTTGTGGGTCAAAAAAGGGAGGGGGCTACCACCCCATAATATGTGTGGGCATGCACCTACAGGCCTCTTCAGTGGGATCTATCCTAGCAAAAAGTTGTGCACGCATCTTGGGGAGGGTCCTGGGACCAGTCAGGTGTGTAAAAAGAAACAAAGTGATTGGCCAAATGTAAACAAGATCCGGAAGGACTGTCCTATATAAGTGACTTAAATCACCTCTTTCCTGAGCTCCTCATTCAGGACTCCTGCACTCCTCTCCGGGTGTGTATTTCTGCCTAGCTTCTGACTTACTGTGCTCTTCCTCATTAGAGAGGACAGCCATATCCCTTCTCTCTGCGTATGTATTTCTGCCTTGCTTCTGTCTCAAATAAACAAACTGTTTCTCTATGTGCTCTCCTGCATGTTATGCTGTGTCTCTAATAATAAACTTTGTACCTGTTTTTACATTTTTTGCCACCTCGAAACATTCTTGCATTTAAATGGGAGAAAGAGCTACAGCTACTTTGCTTCTAGCCTCTAACCCCTGGTGGACTAGCGGTTAGGATTCCCGGTTTTTCATCCAGGCTACTCAGGTTCAATTCCTGGACAGGAAACTAAGATCTCTCTGCTGTCCCTCTGAGACCAAAACCTGCATTTTCTCACTCAACAAATCTTCATAAGATACTTAAAACTCTACCAACATTCTAGACCACAGTTCTGTCTTCAGTAGTTTACAGCAGTGCTTGTTCCAAGTGCCACAACTTGTATTGGTAGTTTTTGTGATTTAGAAGAAAAGAACAGTATCAAGAAGGAGAAACAGAGAGCATAATAATTAGAATACTGTCATTCTTCTCATCCATTTCATTTTTCTGCTGATTTCTCCATACCTAGTTGTTGTGATGAAAAGAAATTCTACCCTAATGTCATTTTGCTTTATTATCTCTTTTGTGCCAGGCCCCTTGAACTACTTCTGATAATTTCCTCTCTAAAGTAACAGCCTTCAACATGACAATCTTGACCCAGAGATTGTCTTGTTTAGGTTCTTTATTATAAAGAGTAAATTTTTGTTGGACACATAGTAGGCACCAAATAGTCAACATCCTGTGAGTGTTGCAAATGGGAAAGGGGAAGGAAGTGTCATTTAAGAAGTATCTATGGATTTTTAGCAATCATGATAAATACTGTTACACATTCATCTCTTGAATTCTCACAGTCCTCAAAAAAGAACTATTATGACCCTCATTGTAATGGGAGGAATAATACATTAAAGAGATAAGGCAGTAGTCTTCTTACTTAAAGCTACAGAGTTTATATGTTAGGTACAATGACAAATTACAGAGTACTCACAGTTAGTGGCCTTTGAGGATCTTGTCTCAGACATATCTCTGCCCTGAGAAATTGAACTTTCTTTGAACTGTACCAGTACAAAGGACATCATCAGTCATATTCAGAACAACGCCTGCCAGCTGCATTAGTTTTATGTATAAGGGTTTATATGATGGCTATAAAAATGTGAGGAGAATAAACTGACATTGAGAAAATCAATAATATGAGATCTTTTAACTGTTTTAAAATAACCTATGTATTCGAAAGTTAAGAGAATATTTAAAACCACTGTAAATCATAAAAACTGAGAATGTGGCATAGGCGAGACATAATTTTCTACAATGAGAAACCGATCCTTGATTTAAAGAAATTCTAAGGTTAGTCAGGGCCATTTAATTACACTGGACACAGGAGAGAATTCAAGGCAGATGAAAAAGAAAAAAATAAATAAAGAAGAGTATATAAACAGGACCAAGATAGACAGGAACCCAAAACTTTCCATAGCCACTACTGACTCAGGGTTTTATCAATACCTTACTAAGAAACAGTGAAAGTTTAAAATAGATATAGTAAGAGATTGCCAATTATGCATGAGAATGTGCATATTTGTACAAGGAAGTCACTCTACTTGATATAAGATGTTAGGGTTTTTTTGAGTAATCTTAAAGAAAGCCTGGGAAAATTGTTATTTTAAAGTTATAGGCAATTTCTGCCTTCTCAGAAGTAAAGGCTTGAATTTACTGCTGCAGAAGATTATCATATTGTTAAGGAAATCAAAAGATATGCCAAAAGATGTAATGCAAATATACTATAAGAAGATGTTCTTTCAGAGGCAAGAAATGAAAGAAACATAATCAGACAAGCTGATAAAGTCTGGAAAATTTCAGTCAAATATATATTTATCTAAGTTAACTAAAAATGATGAACAATTAATTTCATAAGATGAGTTCTAGCATTTCTAATTAATATTTTAATAATATTCCAGACTGTTCATGTTAAAGCAAAAAAACAAAACAAAGCAAAAACCAAACACCTCTTTATTCCTTAGAAGAAATCTTGGATCAATTGACTCTAACAGCACTTTGGTCCACTATGCTGATTTCTCATTTGGTTAGACTTTATAATAGAGAAAAAAAGTGGCACCCTTTTCAGGACTATTATGAAGTAAAAAGAAAATGTGTATGAATGTTAATATTTTAAATTGTATTTTGTAAATTACTGTAGGTATAATAATAAATGCATTACATGTCTGCTCAAATTTTTATCCCTTATCTCTTGTCTACTTTAGTGAGAATGAGCCTATTCTCATTAAGAGGAGGAGGTAATGCATTCTATTGTATTCACTGTTTGAAAGATCACATTTTGTTATAAATACTTGCTCTATGCACTTTAATGTTTACTGTTTCAGAATTCATCAAAAGCCAAATTAAAACTAAGAAGCCAGTAATAGTAACAGAACTTTTCACACATTTGTTTTAGGTTACTTTTGAACCTTTGTTCCTGATACAAGAGAAAGAACAATACAAGCATAATTAAAAGTAGTTTGACATTGTGACTAATGGTTTTATTAAACCCCAGAAGTGAACAATTTCCAATCAACCGAACTAATTTTGAATGTCATACTAATGAAGGTTTAATGAGGAACAAACAAAAGTGCTAAAACAATACCTGACTATAATTAATATCATGTTTACTATTTTAGAGCATGATTATTTTAACACATTCAAAACATTCCAATTTCACTTTAGATGTATAAAAAAGTTTTTCCATTTAGCATTCATGTACAATCTTTCTTTTACCTTTTTTTTCTAGTCATTATCTACACTAAGTACACTACAATCAGAAAGCCACATATAATTAATGACGATGATCCTTGAAATCATTTCCAGTAAGGGATGTTGATCAGAGAATGTTATACCAATGCTAGAGAATACTACTTTGAGATAGAAGTATCAATTTTCTAGAGATATAAGCAGAAAAATCTATGCATATCTCATTTTCCAGCCTTCCCATAACTCATCAGGCTTACAGTACAGAAACCTGAACATATTCTGTGGACAGTTCTTTCAGAGACCCTTCTCTCTAATGGATGCATGAATGTGGAGGAAAGATTGGAAGCATGCAATAGATAAGTAGTATTCCACTCTCAAGCCAATGAAGAATAAAAGAGTAAATGAATACATTTCAATATTAATGAAACTGTGCTTTTTGGAAAGAGACTGTCCTCTTGAATATTCATTTTGAGAGAAATGCAATATATAGGGTTGAAAGAGCAGAACACAGTCTCATAATTCTTCCAGGTAATGGAATTTAAATTAGAGCTTACCCATCATTCTCAAGATCCAGGAGCAATGAATGGTAAACTAAAGCAGCATTAATAGAGATGTGGTACTCAAAAAGCAGTGTTTACTGGCAGTTTCCTTATTTATGGAATATTCAGTATGTTATATTCAGTGCTAACAAAAAACACTCTAAATTCTGTGGAATCTGAAATCATTTTCCTTTGGCTTAAAATTATTGTGTTAAGAATAATTAAAACTTAATTCTATTAAGACAAAGAACCATTTGTTGATGACTTATGATACATGTTATCTAATCTAAATAAATACACTTTCCTTGATACATCAAAATTTGTCTGTAGAACAGTCAGCTCTACCCACCACCAGAGCCTCCCATCAAGCCTCTTAGATGGCCTCACCAACCAGAGGGCAGACAGCAGAAGCAAGAAAAACTACAATCCTGCAGCCTGTGGAACAAAAACCACATTCATAGAAAGATAGACAAGATGAAAAGGCAGAGGGCTATATACCAGATGAAGGAACAAGATAAAACCCCAGAAAAACAACTAAATGAAGTGGAGATAGGCAACCTTCCAGAAAAAGAATTCAGAATAATGATAGTGAAAATGATCCAGGACCTCAGAATAAGAATGGAGGCAAAGATCGAGAAGATACAAGAAATGTTTAACAAAGACCTAGAAGAATTAAAGAACAAACAAAGAGAGATGAACAATACAATAACTGAAATGAAAACTACACTAGAAGGAATCAATAGCAGAATAACTGAGGCAGAAGAACAGATAAGTGACCTGGAAGACAGAATGGTGGAATTCACTGCTGGAGAACAGATTAAAGAAAAAAGAATGAAGAGAAATGAAGACAGCCTAAGAGACCTCTGGGACAACATTAAATGCAACAACGTTCACATTATAGTGGTCCCAAAAGGAGAAGAGGGAGAGAAAGGACTAGAGAAAATATTTGAAGAGATTATAGTTGAAAACTTCCCTAACATGGGAAAGGAAATAGCCACCCAAGTCCAGGAAGCACAGAGAGTCCCATAGAGGATAAACCCAAGGAGAAACATGACGAGACACATAGTAATCAAATTGGCTAAAATTAAAGACAAAGAAAAATTATTGAAAGCAGCAAGGGAAAAACAACAAATAACATACAGGGGAACTCCCATAAGGTTAACAGCTGATTTCTCAGCAGAAACTCTACAAACCAGAAGGAAGTGGCATGATAAACTTAAAGTGATGAAAGGGAAGAACCTACAGCCAAGATTACTCTAACCGGCAAGGATCTCATTTAGATTTGATGGAGAAATCAAAAGCTTTACAGACAAGCAAAAGCTAAGAGAATTCAGCACCACCAAACCAGCTCTACAACAAATGCTAAAGGAACTTCTCTAAGTGGGAAACACAAGAGAAGAAAAGGACCTACAAAAACAAACTCAAAACAATTAAGAAAATGGTCATAGGAACATACATATTGATAATTACCTTAAATGTGAATGGATTAAATGCTCCAACCCAAAGACAGAGGCTTGCTGAATGGATACAAAAACAAGACCCATATATATGCTGTCTACAAGAGACCCACTTCAGACCTAAGGACACATACAGACTGAAAGTGAGGGGATGGAAAAAGATATTCCATGCAAATGGAGATCAAAAGAAAGCTGGAGTAGCTATACTCATATCAGATAAAATAGACTTTAAAATAAAGAATGTTACAAGAGACAAGGAAGGACACTACATAATGATCAAGAGATCAATCCAAGAAGAAGATATAACAATTATAAATATATATGCACCCAACATAGGAGCACCTCAATACATAAGGCAACTGCTAACAGCTATAAAAGACGAAATTGACAGTACCACAATAATAGTGGGGGACTTTAACACCTCACTTACACCAATGGACAGATCATCCAAAATGAAAATAAATAAGGAAACAGAAGCTTTAAATGACACAATAGACCACATAGATTTAATTGATATTTATAGGACATTCCACCCAAAAACAGCAGATTACACTTTCTTCTCAAGTGCGCATGGAACATTCTCCAGCATAGATCATATCTTGAGTCACAAATCAAGCCTCAGTAAATTTAAGAAAATTGAAATCATATCAAGCATCTTTTCTGACCACAATGCCATGAGATTAGAAATGAATTACAGGGAAAAAAACGTAAAAAACAGAAACACATGGAGGCTAAACAATACGTTACTAAATAACCAAGAGATCACTGAAGAAATCAAAGAGGAAATCAAAAAATACCTAGAGACAAATGACAATGAAAACACGATGACCCAAATCCTATGGGAGCAGCAAAAGCAGTTCTAAGAGGGAAGTTTATAGCTATACAAGCCTACCTAAAGAAACAAGAAAAATCTCAAGTAAACAATCTAACCTTACACCTAAAGAAGCTAGAGAAAGAAGAACAAACAAAACCCAAAGTTAGCAGAAGGAAAGAAATCATAAAGATCAGAGTGGAAATAAATGAAATAGAAAGAAAGAAAACAATAGCAAAGATCAATAAAACTAAAAGCTGGTTCTTTGAGAAGATAGACAAAATTGATAAGCCATTAGCCAGACTCATCAAGAAAAAGAGGGAGAGGACTCAAATCAATAAAATTAGAAATGAAAAAGGAGAAGTTACAACAGACACCGCAGAAATACAAAGCATCCTAAGAGACTACTACAAGCAACTCTATGCAAATAAAATGGACAACCTGGAAGAAATGGACAAATTCTTAGAAAGGTATAACCTTCCAAGACTGAACCAGGAAGAAACAGAAAATATGAACAGACCAATCACAAGTAATGAAATTGAAATTGTGATTAAAAATCTTCAAACAAACAAAAGCCCAGGACCAGATGACTTCACAGGTGAATTCTATCAAACATTTAGAGAAGAGCTGACACCCATCCTTCTCAAACTCTTCCAAAAAATTGCAGAGGAAGGAACACTTCCAAAGTCATTCTATGAGGCCACCATCACCCTGATACCAAAACCAGACAAAGACACTACAAAAAAAGAAAAATAGAGACCAATATCACTGATGAATATAGATGCAAAAATCCTTAACAAAATACTAGCAAACAGAATCCAACAACACATTAAAAGGATCATATACCAGGATGAAGTGGGATTTATCCCAGGGATGCAAGGATTCTTCAATATACGCAAATCAACCAATGTGATACACCATATTAACAAATTGAAGAATAAAAACCATATGATCATCTCAATAGATGCAGAAAAAGCTTTTGACAAAATTCAACACCCATTTATGACAAAAACTCTCCAGAAAGTGGGCACAGAGGGAACCTATTTCAACATAATAAAGGCCATATACGACAAACCCACAGCAAACATCATTTTCAATGGTGAAAAACTGAAGGCATTTCCTCTGAGGTCAGGAACGAGACAAGGATGTCCACTCTCACCACTATTTTTCAACATAGTTTTGGAAGTCCTAGCCACGGCAATCAGAGAAGAAAAAGAAATAAAAGGAATACAAACTGGAAAAGAAGAAGTAAAACTGTCACTGTTTGCAGATGACATGATACTATACATAGAGCATCCTAAAAATGCCACCAGAAAACTACTAGAGCTAATCAATGAATTTGGTAAAGTTGCAGGATGCAAAATTAATCCACAGAAATCTCTTGCATTCCTATACACTAATGATGAAAAATCTGAAAGAGAAATTATGGAAACACTCTCATTTACCATGGCAACAAAAAGAATAAAATACCTAGGAATAAACCTACCTAGGGAAACAAAAGACCTGTATGCAGAAAACTATAAGACACTGATGAAAGAAATTAAAGATGATACCAACAGATGGAGAGATATACCATGTTCTTGGATTGGAAGAATCAATATTGTGAAAACGACTATACTACCCAAAGCAATCTACAGATTCAATGCAATCCCTATCAAATTACCAATGGCATTTTTTACGGAACTAGAACAAATCATCTTAAAATTTGTATGGAGACACAAAAGACCCCGAATAGCCAAAGCAGTCTTGAGGGAAAAAAATGGAATTGGAAGAATCAGACTCCCTAACTTCAGACTATACTACAAAGCTACAGTAATCAAGACAATATGGTACTGGCACAAAAACAGAAACATAGATCAATGGAACAAGATAGAAAGCCCAGAGATTAACCCACACACCTATGGTCAACTAATCTATGACAAAGGAGGCAAAGATATACAATGGAGATAAGACAGTTTCTTCAAAAAGTGGTGCTGGGAAAACTGGACAGCTACATGTAAAAGAATGAAATTAGAATACTCCCTAGCACCATACACAAAAATAAACTCAAAATGGATTAGAGACCTAAATGTAAGTCTGGACACTATAAAAATCTTAGAGGAAAACATAGGAAGGACACTCTTTGACATAAATTACAGCAAGATCTTTTTTGGTCCACCTCCTAGAGTAATGGAAATAAAAACAAAAATAAACAAATGGGACCTAATGAAACTTCAAAGCTTTTGCATGGCAAAGGAAACCATAAACAAGACGAAAAGACAACCCACAGAAATGGAGAAAATATTTGCAAACAAATCAACGGACAAAGGATTAATCTCCAAAATATATAAACAGCTCATTCAGCTCAATATTAAAGAAACAAACACCCCAATCCAAAAATGGACACAAGACCTAAATAGACATTTCTCCAAAGAAGACATACAGATGGCCAAGAGGCACATGAAAAGCTGCTCAACATCACTAATTATTAGAGAAATGCAAATCAAAACTTCAATGATGTATCACCTCACACCAGTTAGAATGGGCATCATCAGAACATCTACAATCAACCAATGCTGGAGAGGGTGTGGAGAAAAGGGAACCCTCTTGCACTGTTGGTGGGAATGTAAATTGATACAGCCACTATGTAGAACAATATGGAGGTTCCTTAAAAAACTAAAAATAGAATTACCATATGATCCATCAATTCCACTACTGGGCATATACCCAGAGAAAACCGTAATTCAAAAAGACACATGCACCCCAGTGTTCATTGCAGCACTATTTACATACAATAGCCAGGTTATGGAAGCAACCTAAATGCCCATTGACAGATGAATGGATAAAGAAGATGTGGTACATATATACAATGGAATATTACTCAGCCATAAAAAGGAACGAAATTGAGTCATTTGTTGAGACGTGGATGGATCTAGAGACTGTCATACAGAGTGAAGTAAGTCAGAAAGAGAAAAACAAATATCGTATATTAACGCATGTATGTGGAACCTAGAAAAATGGTACAGATGAACCGGGTTGCAGGGCAGAAGTTGTGACACAGATGTAGAAAATAAACGTATGGACACCAAGGGGGGAAAACCAGGGTGGGTTGGGGATGGTGGTGTGCTGAATTGGGCAATTGGGATTGACATGTATACACTGATGTGTATAAAATTGATGACTGATTTAAAAAATAATAATAATAAAATAAAATAAATTTGTCCTGCCAAAAAATAAAGAAAAATTTGTTTGTATATTGGAGCAGTAGTTCTTTATTTTTGTTATCTTTATTTCTTTATTATTATTATTATTTTTGCTATAGACCACTTTCACATTTCTGATAAAGCCTATGAAACACTTCTCCAAATAAAGTCTTTAAATACAACAAGTACAATATAAAAAAATACAAAGAAATTAATTATAAAATATTTAATTACCAACATATTTACAAACAATTTTTGATATTGCATGTGTTTATTCATTAAGACACTAAAGATATTTTGGAGATTTTGCGTATCATATTTAGGGATCAGTGATAAACATTAATGACATTTTAAACATATCTGCAATAATTAATATATGATATGAAAATATCTGTAATTTTTATTGTTTACATATTCAAAAATACAGGTACTACAATTGTGGGTTTTGCTTTCATTCATAACGCAAATTCTCACTTATAAGTAAATAAAGATTCAAATTATATTCCCTATCTTTGTCACATACCTTGGATTTCTTACATGATCCTTTTGCATGGAAACTAGATTAAGAACCCCTTTCTTGGGCTAAGAGATTTTAAAAGCTAAAGCAAGCATCAACAAACTTTTTCTATAAAGGGCCAGACAATAAACATTTAGATTTCATAGTCATAGGATCTTTGTTACAACTACCCAGTTCTGTAGTGTGAAAGCAGACATAATATATAAATGAATGGATGAGACTTCCAATGAAACTTTACTTTTCAAAAACAGTTGGTCAGTGAGAGGACCATAGTATGCTAATACCTAAGGTAAAGTATATAAATAAAAATCCATTTGTTGAAGTCACTAGCATGATGTCTGAGCTTAATAATCATACTTTACTCTTTATATTTCTTACAATCAAAATTAGCTGTCACTTTTGGATTCTTGCTTATTAATAATTTTAAAGTAAATGCACTTTAAAAATAAGAGCAGAGAGTAATCTATGGTCAAGGACTTACAGGTTAATAAGGAAAATTTAATTTAATCAGCTCAATGAGGAAATATTTATTGTCTTAACATAACTAAAAATTTGCACCTAAAATGTATAATTAGCAAGAAAAATTAAAAAAATGAAGATTGTCTTCTTCTGCGTTCTATATTTTTAATGTTTATACATAGATATATTGTAAAGATCCAGATTTTTTTTCAACTGAATCCATTCATTATTTTACATTGAAAGTGGCTGAACATACTTTCAAGATTCAGGATTTGGAAAACCTGGGTTTAGATAAGAACATCTTAAGTTATCCAAGATTATTTATATAATGTGATGTATAACAATACTTATATCTGAGAGACCTTATGAGGATTATAAAAGTTATAAAACTAATAACATATTTTTGGAGTTTAACACATTGTTATTTATTCATTTATTTTTCATTTCAGACTTGGAAGATGTCTTTGGAATGATTGAGTGTAACCTTATAGTTTTAAAAGAGAAACAGGTTAGCTCAAGTTCACAACACTAAAAATTACTCACTATATTTTATGATAGTGATACGTCCATTACTTTCAGTAAAGATTTTAAGTGTTTTTAAAAAATCTTTCTTATTTTGGTTATTATTTTAATTTTGTTAAAATTATTATTTTTATTCAAAATATTGAAGATATCATCACTATTAATAGTCTTAGTACACAAATGAGCTATAAAAATGACATGCAATTGTAAGTAGCAGGATGGTTTCATTGGTTCTATCCTGCCTAATAAATTGCTACAATATGTCAGATTTTTAAAATATCTCAAATAAAATTTCTACAGTGACACTGATGTACTTACAGCCATTGTAAGCTCTCCTTCTTGTTTTCTTAAAGAATCAAGTGACTACACTTCTGCTGTTAGGGTGTCCTACAAGACTGAATGTATTCCCTTCTGAGTCTTTTTTTTAATTAAATTTTAAAAGTTTGAATGCATTATTTCCATGTTAAAGGATTAAAGGTTTCTGTCCAATATCATTTCCTGCTAAAAGTTAAAGCAATTAGAGTTTCGATTTATCAAAATGTCATTCTCAAAATAGAAAAAGTTAATTATGTTCATGTTATTTCACCATAAGATTTTATTTTTTTATCTATTAATTTATAGGTCAGTGATTAAGTCAGTGAAATGAACATAACAATGCTGAATTCTCTAATATTGCATCAAATTGGCCTATACAATGAGCACAGAATTCTTAAAGGTTAATAACAGTCTTCTAAGATTACAAATTCTGAACCTTAGTAGGCTGTTAATTAAAAAGAACAGTTTGTCATTGGTAGAATGTTTTCATTGTGTTATACAAATGGAAAATACAGGGACATAAAAAAAATCTGTGTTTGGGAGCAGATGATACTCATTAAGTTTCTTCTAGACGAAAAAGACAAATCATCATGAGTGATTTCAAAAAGAGTTTCGGAGAGCTCTCTGGACTTAAAGTTTTTAATTACTAATTGTATATGAAATTGCTTCAAAATGTCAATAAGATGGGCTAATGCAGCACACACATACAAAAGAAACATTTGGAATAATACTTACCTGTATCCAATATTTACAGATGAAATAGATGTTAAAACTGAATTACTGGAACAAGTGGCATTTTCATATCTTGAGGACAATCCACAACTGCTCTGTATCCACTTACTGAAAGTTTCAGGCTAGTTGCATTGTTTCATAAAATGCCAAATAATTGTCATATTCCCCATTTACAGAGGGAAGAGAGAGTGGTTACAACTATTCAGCTATTTTATTTTATTTTATTTTAACCTTTATTATTTTTTTAAATCAGTCATCAATTTTATACACATCACTTTATACATGTCAATCCCAATCACCAAATTCAGCACACCACCATCCCCACCCCACCACAGTTTCCCCCCCTTGGTGTCCATACGTTTGTTCTCTACATCTCTGTCTCAACTTCTGCCCTGCAACCCGGTTCATCTGTACCATTTTTCTAGGTTCCACATACATGCGTTAATATACGATATTTGTTTTTCTCTTTCTGACTTACTTCACTCTGTATGACAGTCTCTAGATCCATCTACGTCTCAACAAATGACTCAATTTCGTTCCTTTTTATGGCTGAGTAATATTCCATTGTATATATGTACCACATCTTCTTTATCTATTCATCTGTCAATGGGCATTTAGGTTGCTTCCATAACCTGGCTATTGTAAATAGTGCTGCAATGAACATTGAGGTGCATGTGTCTTTTTGAATTACGGTTTTCTCTGGGTATATGCCCAGTAGTGAGATTGCTGGGTCGTATGGTAATTCTATGTTTAGTTTTTTAAGGAACCTCCATATTGTTCTACATAGTGGCTGTATCAATTTACATTCCCACCAACAGTACAAGAGGGTTCCCTTTTCTCCACACCCTCTCCAGCATTGGTTGATTGTAGATTTTCTGATGATGCCCATTCTAACTGGTGTGAGGTGATACCTCATTGAAGTTTTGATTTGCATTTCTCTAATAATTAGTGATGTTGAGTATCTTTTCGTGTGCTTCGTGGCTGTCTGTATGTCTTCTTTGGAGAAATGTCTATTTAGATCTTCTGCCCATTTTTGGATTGGAGTGTTTGTTTCTTTAATATTGAGCTGAATGAGCTGTTTATATATTTTGGAGATTAATCCTTTGTCCGTTGATTCATTTGCACATATTTTCTCCCATTCTGAGGGTTGTCTTTTCGTCTTGCTTATGGTTTCCTTTGCTGTGCAAAAGCTTTGAAGTTTCATTAGGTCCCATTTGTTTATTTTTGTTTTTATTTCCATTACTCTAGCAGGTGGACCAAAAAAGATCTTGCTGTGATTTATGTCAAAGAGTGTTCTTCCTATGTTTTCCTCTAAGATTTTTATAGTGTCCAGACTTACATTTAGGTCTCTAATCCATTTTGAGTTTATTTTTGTGTATGGTGTTAGGGAGTATTCTAACTTCATTCTTTTACATGTAGCTGTCCAGTTTTCCCAGCACCACTTATTGAAGACACTGTCTTTTCTCTTTGTATATCTTTGCCTCCTTTGTCATAGATCAGTTGACCATAGGTGCATGGGTTTATCTCTGGGCTTTCTATCTTGTTCCATTGATCTATGTTTCTGTTTTTGTGCCAGTACCATATTGTCTTGATTACTGTAGCTTTGTAGTATAGTCTGAAGTCAGCGAGTCTGATTCCTCCAGCTCCGTTTTTTTCCCTCAAAACTGCTTTGGCTATTTGGGGTCTTTTGTGTCTCCATACAAATTTTAAGATGATTTGTTCTAGTTCCGTAAAAAATGCCATTGGTAATTTGATAGGGACTGCATTGAATCTGTAGATTGCTTTGGGTAGTATAGTCATTTTCACAATGTTGATTCTTCCAATCCAAGAACATGGTATATCTCTCCACCTATTTGTATCATCTTTAATTTCTTTCATCAGTGTCTTATAGTTTTCTGCATACAGGTCTTTTGTCTCCCTAGGTAGGTTTATTCCTAGGTATTTTATTCTTTTTGTTGCCATGGTAAATGGGAGTGTTTCCATAATTTCTCTTTCAGATTTTTCATCATTAGTGTATAGGAATGCAAGAGATTTCCGTGGATTAATTATGTATCCTGCAACTTTTCCAAATTCATTAATTAGCTCTAGCAGTTTTCTGGTGGCAGTTTTAGGATTCTCTATGTATAGTATCATGTCATCTGCAAACAGTGACAGTTTTACTTCTTCTTTTCCAATTTGTATTCTTTTTATTTCTTTTTCTTCTCTGATTGCCGTGGCTAGGACTTCCAGAACTATGTTGAATAATAGTGGTGAGAGTGGACATCCTTGTCTCGTTCCTGATCTTAGAGGAAATGCTTTCAGTTTTTCACCATTGAGAATGATGTTTGCTGTGGGTTTGTCATATATGGCCTTTATTATGTTGAGGTAGGTTCCCTCCATGCCCACTTTCTGGAGAGTTTTTATCATAAATGGGTGTTGAATTTTGTCAAAAGCTTTTTCTGCATCTATTGAGATGATCATATGGTTTTTATTCTTCAATTTGTTAATATGGTGTATCACATTGATTAATTTGCATATATTGAAGAATCCTTGCATCCCTGGGATAAATCCCACTTGATTGTGGTGTATGATCCTTTTAATGTGTTGTTGGATTCTGTTTGCTAGTATTTTTTAAGGATTTTTGCATCTATATTCATCAGTGATATTGGTCTCTAATTTTCTTTTCTTGTAGTGTTTTTGTCTGGTTTTGGTATCAGGGTGATGGTGGCCTCATAGAATGAGTTTGGAAGTGTTCCTTCCTCTGCAATTTTTTGGAAGAGTTTGAGAAGGATGGGTGTCAGCTCTTCTCTAAATGTTTGATAAAATTCACCTGTGAAGCAATCTGGTCCTGGACTTTTGTTTGTTTGAAGATTTTTAATCACAGTTTCAGTTTCATTGCTTGTGATTGGTCTGTTCATATTTTCTGTTTCTTCCTGGTTCAGTCTTGGAAGGTTACACCTTTCTAAGAATTTGTCCATTTCTTCCTGGTTGTCCATTTTATTGGCATAGAGTTGCTTGTAGTAGTCTCTTTGGATGCTTTGTATTTCTGCGGTGTCTGTTGTAACTTCTCCTTTTTCATTTCTAATTTTATTGATTTGAGTCCTCTCCCTCTTTTTCTTGATGAGTCTGGCTAATGGCTTATCAATTTTGTCTATCTTCTCAAAGAACCAGCTTTTAGTTTTATTGATCTTTGCTATTGTTTTCTTTCTTTCTATTTCATTTATTTCCACTCTGATCTTTATGATTTCTTTCCTTCTGCTAACTTTGGGTTTTGTTTGTTCTTCTTTCTCTAGCTTCTTTAGGTGTAAGGTTAGATTGTTTACTTGAGATTTTTCTTGTTTCTTTAGGTAGGCTTGTATAGCTATAAACTTCCCTCTTAGAACTGCTTTTGCTGCTCCCATAGGATTTGGGTCATCGTGTTTTCATTGTCATTTGTCTCTAGGTATTTTTTGATTTCCTCTTTGATTTCTTCAGTGATCTCTTGGTTATTTAGTAACGTATTGTTTAGCCTCCATGTGTTTCTGTTTTTTACGTTTTTTTCCCTGTAATTCATTTCTAATCTCATGGCATTGTGGTCAGAAAAGATGCTTGATATGATTTCAATTTTCTTAAATTTACTGAGGCTTGATTTGTGACTCAAGATATGATCTATGCTGGAGAATGTTCCATGCGCACTTGAGAAGAAAGTGTAATCTGCTGTTTTTGGGTGGAATGTCCTATAAATATCAATTAAATCTATGTGGTCTATTGTGTCATTTAAAGCTTCTGTTTCCTTATTTATTTTCATTTTGGATGATCTGTCCATTGGTGTAAGTGAGGTGTTAAAGTCCCCCACTATTATTGTGGTACTGTCAATTTCGTCTTTTATAGCTGTTAGCAGTTGCCTTATGTATTGAGGTGCTCCTATGTTGGGTGCATATATATTTATAATTGTTATATCTTCTTCTTGGATTGATCTCTTGATCATTATGTAGTGTCCTTCCTTGTCTCTTGTAACATTCTTTATTTTAAAGTCTATTTTATCTGATATGAGTATAGCTACTCCAGCTTTCTTTTGATCTCCATTTGCATGGAATATCTTTTTCCATCCCCTCACTTTCAGTCTGTATGTGTCCTTAGGTCTGAAGTGGGTCTCTTGTAGACAGCATATATATGGGTCTTGTTTTTGTATCCATTCAGCAAGCCTCTGTCTTTGGGTTGGAGCATTTAATCCATTCACATTTAAGGTAATTATCAATATGTATGTTCCTATGACCATTTTCTTAATTGTTTTGAGTTTGTTTTTGTAGGTCCTTTTCTTCTCTTGTGTTTCCCACTTAGAGAAGTTCCTTTAGCATTTGTTGTAGAGCTGGTTTGGTGGTGCTGAATTCTCTTAGCTTTTGCTTGTCTGTAAAGCTTTTGATTTCTCCATCAAATCTAAATGAGATCCTTGCCGGTTAGAGTAATCTTGGCTGTAGGTTCTTCCCTTTCATCACTTTAAGTTTATCATGCCACTTCCTTCTGGTTTGTAGAGTTTCTGCTGAGAAATCAGCTGTTAACCTTATGGGAGTTCCCCTGTATGTTATTTGTTGTTTTTCCCTTGCTGCTTTCAATAATTTTTCTTTGTCTTTAATTTTAGCCAATTTGATTACTATGTGTCTCGTCATGTTTCTCCTTGGGTTTATCCTCTATGG
Source organism: Balaenoptera musculus (assembly GCF_009873245.2). Taxonomy (NCBI): domain Eukaryota; kingdom Metazoa; phylum Chordata; class Mammalia; order Artiodactyla; family Balaenopteridae; genus Balaenoptera; species Balaenoptera musculus. The sequence continues at coordinate 36,015,658 of NC_045802.1, read as the reverse complement.
GACTCTCTGTGCTTCCTGGACTTGGGTGGCTATTTCCTTTCCCATGTTAGGGAAGTTTTTGACTATAATCTCTTCAAATATTTTCTCTGGTCCTTTCTCTCTCTCTTCTCCTTCTGGGACCCCTATAATGCAAATGTTGTTGCGTTTAATGTTGTCCCAGAGGTCTCTTAGGCTGTCTTCATTTCTTTTCATTCTTTTTTCTTTAGTCTGTTCTCCAGCAGTGAATTCCACCATTCTGTCTTCCAGGTCACTTATCCATTCTTCTGCCTCAGTTATTCTGCTATTGATTCCTTCTAGTGTAGTTTTCATTTCAGTTATTGTATTGGTCATCTCTGTTTGTTTGTTCTTTAATTCTTCTAGGTCTTTGTTAATCATTTCTTGCATCTTCTCAATCTTTGCCTCCATTCTTATTCCGAGGTCCTGGATCATCTTCACTATCATTATTCTGAATTCTTTTTCTGGAAGGTTGCCTATCTCCACTTCATTTAGTTGTTTTTCTGGGGTTTTATCTTGTTCCTTCATCTGGTATATAGCCCTCTGCCTTTTCAGCTTGTCTATCTTTCTGTAAATGTGGTTTTTTGTTCCACAGGCTGCAGGATTGTAGTTTCTCTTGCTTCTGCTGTCTGCCCTCTGGTGGTTGAGGCTATCTAAAGGCTTGATGGGAGGCTCTGGTGGTGGGTAGAGCTGACTGTTGCTGTGGCGGTCAGAGCTCAGTAAAACTTTAATCCACTTGACTGTTGATGGGTGGGGCTGGGTTCCCTCCCTGTTGGTTGTTTTGCCTGAGGCAACCCAACACTGGAGCCTACCTGGGCTCTTTGGTGGGGCTAATGGCACACTCTGGGAAGGCTCACACCAAGTAGTACTTCCCAGAACCTCCGCTGCCAGTGTCCTTGTCCCCATGGTGAAACAGAGCCAGCCCCCGCCTCTGCAGGAGACCCTCCAACACTAGCAGGTAGGTCTGGTTCAGTCTCCCCCAGGGTCACTGCTCCTTCCCCAGGGTCCCAATGCGCACAGTATTCCATGTGCACCCTCCAAGAGTGGGGTCTCTGTTTCCTCCAGTCCTGTCGAAGTCCTGCAATCAATTCCCACTAGGCTTCAAAGTCTGATTCTCTATGAATTCCTCCTCCCAACCAGGCTTCCCCCAGGTTGGGAAGCCTGATGTGGGGCTCAGAACCTTCACTCCAGTGGGTGGACTTCTGTGGTATAAGTGTTCGCCAGTCTGTGAGTCACCCACCCAGCAGTTATGGGATTTGATTTTACTCTGATTGCGCCCCTCCTACCATCTCACTGTGGCTTCTCCTCTGTTCTTGGACGTGGAGTATACTTCTTGATGAAGTCCAGTGTCTTCCTGTCGATGATTTTCCAGCAACCAGTTGTGATTCTGGTGTTCTCGCAAAAGGGAGTGAGAGCACGTCCTTCTACTCCACCATCTTGGTTAATCTCTATTCAGCTATTTTAGAGTGTACAATGTGAAACAACTCTTGGAAACAATTTTGGAATTTGTCTTTCATATTGAGTAAATGACACCTCTTGTGTAGATGGAACATTATAAAACGTGTGATTAACATGTGGAAAGAACTTTGATAAAGGTGACAGGAGTCTGTGTGTCTTGGCATTGAAGCATTATGGGGATTTGGAATAAGTTATTCATTTATTCATCCAGTTATTTGTTGTATAAGTATGTTTTGAATGTCTCATGCCTCATGTCATTTTAATGTCTGGACAGCAGTGATAGTAATACTTAACTTACAGAGTTGATTTGAGGTAAATTAGATTATATATACCTATATATATACATATATATGTATATATGTATATGTATATGTATGACTGCTCATCATAATTCCTCAGTATACATTATCTGAATACAGATTCTCTGCTTCGTAAATGTTGACACTGGATAAAATAGAAAAGGAGAAACCGAAGAAACAAACTAAGAACATATTTCAAATATCAAGTCCACACATAAGTGTTTTTAGTTTTCAGTGTATATGTTATTGTTTAGACTGCATGCTGTATATATATACACAGACTGTGTCTATATATATACACAGACACACAGACACACAGACACACAGACACACACACACACACACACACACGTAATGCTTTTTCAGTATTTTCTAAGTAATCAGTGTTAAATCATCCTGAGTCATTAATACCAGAGTTTGAATTGATCAGTGTGATGACAAGGTACTTCATAAATACAAACACAATCTCACATTTCCATAATTAAATGTGTCTATACATAACCAAGTAAATAGTTAGGAATGAACAAGAAGTTTTGATGATAAAATTGTATTAATGTTGAGTTTTTTTCCAGTTAAGAAAGTAATAAAATATACAAAAATAGCCTGCATTAATGTATTAACTAGGAGAATTTGAATATAGCTGGAATGGAATGTTTCTCAGAAAAAAATATCTCGGATCAACTTTGATTTGGTTAGAAATTCAAAGAGAGCTATGGGTTAGGTTAGCTCAGTAAAGTAAGACGTTTAATTTATCATCCAGAGAAAAATTAGAAGACTATCCTTTAAACTTTCATTAGTGTTTGAGGTTACAGTTTTCTTCTCTTTTCTTTACCCATGCAAAATTGCTCTCTCCTCATAGTCAATCAAAATTAAGCACACAAGATGTGCCACTTGGTATTTCCTAGTTGGTAATATTTAGAGGAGGAAGAATTTTGTAACTTTGTTGAATCATAAAAGGGAGTAATCATCCGGCACTAATTGAAACAATGTCTACACTACAGAGAAAATAAACATGAGCTTGTCTTTTCTGTTACAGAGTTGAATATTTACACTGCTACTTCATCTGCAAAAACACACACTTCACACCTGATGACTTTCCTTCTTTCTGTTGAACCTAATTAACAACCATTAAGATTGATCCCTGTTGTGGCTTTAGCCTTTGCTTTGAGTTGTGGTTTTTAACCCTTCATTTTATGTATAATACATGAATGATCATTTTTCCTAACAGGTTCAGTTTTTCAAAGAGAACTGTTCCCAGTATTCATCTGCATTCAAGTCACTCTTGAATTCACAATTCACAGCTGGGGACTCTGAAGAGGCAATTTTTTTTTTTTCTGGAGTAAGACATGAACAGGTGATTCTCCCACCTGCTGCAAGTCTTTGAATATTGTTGGCTCCAAAGAGTTCTTGGACCTGATATTTGAAATGTTCTCTTGCATTAGAAGCAGCAGAGGAAGAAACAAACAAACAAAAAACAAAATCAAACAAACAAACAGTCCATGGCCTTTTTGTTAGTAATGGTCTCATTACAGACATTCTCTGGTTGGTAATTGCTGGCATATTGAAATAAATGTGGTGCATTTCTTTCCGGACTGAATATAGGTGGAAATACCCCAAACAGATTGGTACATAGCCTGGCTACTTTATTTTAAACATTAAAGAAGATTTAGCTAGCCAAATTAAGTGACTTATTTTCCCCTTGGGAAAGTTTGCAAAGGTCTGTTTGTAACTGGCAATGGAAACATTTCTGGGCAAATAGTTGTGAGTTTCACTGTGATTTCTTTTACACAGAAGAAAGCACTTGGGCACTAATTTGGAGTGTCTGTTCTGTTCTCTTAGTTTGGTATTTTTGTTCTCTAGTGGAGTAGGACAAATTAGATTAAAAAAATACTCAATTTGAAGGTGTTTATGGATAGAATAAACCATTATGATCTATCCAGTCATAATTACAACCTGCAAAGAATGTTGGGGCTATTTTTTTCTGAACAAAATTGAAAACATTCTAAGTGAAAATCCACACATAGGACTCTAAGTAACCTAGTTTATTCAGACTCTGAACCAATTTTCCATAAAATATTTTCCAGAATATCTGGCATTAAAAAGACATTTCATAAATGCCAAATTCCATTCTCTCTCTGATTTTTTCTTCTAAAATGTGTACCATTGCCTGTTGAATATTGTCTCCTCTAAGTCTTACAGCAGTCTGTGTAGAAGGTATAATTCCTCTATTTTTCATATGAGGAACTCAAGGTGCATAGTTTATGCCTGAGGCCATAATATATACATTAAGTGGCAGAGTTGGAATTTAATGACCTGTACTCCTGACTCTTAGTCCCATGTGTCTTCCAGGACATTACTGCACCCCAAACCTTATAGGGGATCTTACAATTTCTGGCATACACCTGGGAATATGGGCAAATTTTTACTAGAAACATTCAACATTTTTAAAGTTTAAATTATGACTATGTGAAATATGACTATAAAAATATGACATTGGAGAGCAAGGCATTAAAGAATATTAGGTTGATATGTTTGGAACATTAGGAGTAAAGTTAATTTTTCATAACTTAAAAAGATGTTGAATAGATCAAAGAAACAGGAGGAGAGCACAAGAAAAGATTTATTTAATTGGTTGAGGCTTGAAGATGAAATTTCGAAACACTTTTTAAAATTTCCTTCCAATATAACACAGTCCACTGGATTTCTTTTTTTTTTTTTCTCTCTCTAAAAACACTTTCTTAGACACCACTGGTTCTTCCTCTTTTGCCAAATATTTGTTTACCTTATTTTCTTGTGTGTTTGTTTCTTAGAGTTTAGTCCTAGTCTTTTATTTTCACTCTATAGTCTTTCCTTATATAATATAATCTATTTCAATAATTATATTATGATCTATAGACAACACTTAAAAAAAACTGTGACCAAAATCTTCAGTTTAGGATTAGTTGTCATTTTCAAAATAATACAATTCAAGGAACTAGGCAATATTTCAACATAAACTGAATTCATTTTTCTTTCTCATGTATATATATACACATATATATATATGTGTGTATATATATATATATATATATACACATATATGCATACCCTTTTTTTTTTCATTCAGTGTTTTTATACACTGCTCATCTTTCTAAATATTTCCTTAGGAAAAAAAATCTGATAAATTCATTATTTTGCTTAAATTCCTTCAATTGAGTTCCATTATTTTGGAACAAATTTGAAAGTCCCTATCATGACCCACATGCCCTGCATGATCTGTCATCCACTTGCCATGATGGTCTCATCTCATGACATTCTTCCATTCTTGCTTTAATTTCCAGCCATATCTGACACATGTGCCTTTTACCTTCTGCCTCTTCACTTTTATACATGCTCTTTAAAAAATAAAACTTTTTTCTTAATGTGTTTATAGCCTGAGTAAAGATTTAAAAATAATGTTTGCAGCTGTTGCCCAAAATTATTTTTCTCCTGTTCATTCACTTCTTAACTCATCTTCTTCTCAGGTTCCAGCTTAAATATCCACTTCTTGAGGAAGTTCTGAGTAACCTCAGATTGGTTAGGTTCCCCTCTTATGTGTTACCATAGAAACTTGCCTTTCCTTTCTGAGCATATTGTCCAGTTGTAATTACTGGGGAGCAATTCTCCATGGAGGTTTTATACACACTGTATGGGCTTTTGTCCTGGATTATCTTTTCAAGGATGTTTGTATAGCAAAGAGCCTTGGAAAATAAATTGTGTCTCCCACTAGACCAAAAGGCAGATAGGTTTCCTTCCAATATAACTGAGATAATATCTCTTCCAGGCTAAGGTGGGGCAGGTTTTCTTAACTTCTCCATATATAAGATTTAGGTCTCCTCATCATGGATGAATCTTGAAAACATTATATTAAGAGAAAGAAACCAGTCACAAAGGCCATATATAGTTTGATTTCACTCATATTGAATGTCAGGAATAGGAAAATCGATAGAAACAGAAAATAGATTAGTGGTTGCCCAGGGTTGTGGGAAGGTTGGGTAATGGGAAATAATGATGGGTGTGGAGTAATTTTGTAGGTGATAAAAATGTTCTAAATTGATTGTGGTGATAGTTTCCCCAAACTGTAATATTAAAAAAAAAAAAACCTTAATTTTCCCTTTTAATAGGTGAATTGTATGGTATATAAATTATAACTCAATAAAACTGTATTTTTTTAAAAATGTGTTTATGATCTGAATAAAGGTAAAGAAATAAAAATATCCAGGGCTTCTCAACTCAGGGTTCCTTAGCTGCAATGCAAACCCACTGTGTGTGTAGCATCTTACATGGGCTTGTATACACATTGATACCATAAGACTTGAGAGAGCAGAAAGCTCGTGCTACCCACTTTGCTGTGAGCAATAGTGATTTTCCTCTGACCCAGGAGTCTCATGTCTTCTGTCAAGATTCAGGAAACTGTGGCAGAGTAACCTGTTAGCTCACAAGTAAAGTAAAATCTCAGAGCCTTCATAAATTTTTGATATCCGTGATGTAATTAATTTTGTATGTATGCTTTTTAATTTCTTTTTTCTACCTTATTCACTTCTCTAGGCTGTCTCACACAGTGAGTGGCAAAGAGCAGACACAATTTAATATTGGTTGATTGACTGACCAACCAATGAGGGGGTAAAATTAGAAAAGATGAGAGAAAACTGATATTTTCATAAATGTACTAAAGCATTCTGAAATTGACCCAATTTTTCTTCTTTGAAAGTACAATTAGAACCTTCTTTTCAATATCCCTAACAGCCATACCATGTACTTCGATTTTAAAAAAATGACTGTTTTATTTAATAATGTAGGAACTCCACGTTAGTACTATATTATTACATAAACATTTCTGAGTATTTAATGTGTGCTATTATTTTACATTATTCTTTTATATTATTTTTCCTCTAAGGTGCCATATAATCATCACAGTTTATAAATTGTAAAGTTAAAATACCATGTGGTTTCATCAGTAGATGACTTTATGAAAGGGTGATAGAATTGAGCTATGTCTTCTTGCAGAGATAGAATTTTGATTCAGGATAGAAGCTAAGAAAGCAGGAAGTAGGCAGAGTGGAGGAGAATTAAGGTCATTTTAGCTTAAATTTGACTTCAGCTTAGGAAAAAATTCATCAATATAAGAAGGGGAATGTGACACAAAATAATATTAAACTATTGTTTAATTGTTGACTTTCAGTGAAATTTTCAATGTTTATTTGAATGTAGAGCCCATGCTGTCCTATCTGCTTACACATACTAATAACTTATAAAACCAAAAATGAAAAAGAAAGAAACACAGTTTTAAAATTCCGAATATACCTGAATGATTTAGAATACAGTTACTCTGGTAAAGTCAGACTGTGCTGGGTTCTGAAGGCACGTTTTCCTTACCCTGCTGCTTTGATAATTTTTCCAGTGACATTATGGGGCCTTTAAAAAATACCCCAGAATATAAGCTTTGTCTTCATGTTCACTATCAAGTTCAGACACGGAGAATGCCTATGAACAACTCTTAATGATCTTTTTTCCCCCCTTTTGTTTCTTCTCCTATTAAAACTGAAAAATACAAGACCCACTTGTCAATCAGAGGGTATGGAATTTAGAGTCACTTTGCAATGAAGCCTACAGAAGTATGGTTTCCATGCAAACTTAAAATGATATCTATCCAGATAGTAATTATTAGTGGAAAATTCAAGACTGACATAGTAGTTTCATAACGAGAAAGAAGATGACAGTGTGTGATCCCAGTAAAGAATCAGAGAAGTGGGAAACTTATCACCTAATTAACCAATCGTGGTGAAAATTAAAGATCTTGGTAACCAGAGAAAAAAGTGATCTAAGAGAAAAATAGGTATTGTTCTCATTACTTAATTAATTCTAAAAGAGTTGGAAGATGGTACTACTCTAATACACACAATAAGTAACAGTAAAATTAAGAAAAATATTGCTTTTCTGTTATAATTCGAATCTACTCTACCACAGAAAAATTTATGGATATAAAAATCATTTAATTTAAAAATCATTTGCTTAAATTTAACCCCTTGTGGAAACTAATAACAATTTACATTTACCTACTCATTTATTTGTTTTTAATATTTTTGCAAGTTTCAGAAGCTTTGCCTGGTGCTTTTCATATGGTCATTGCTAAGATGGTCACTTCACTTTGATACATTTCACTTTATTTATATGTGAGAGAAGAAAAATAATCTATCTTTAATTGTGAGAAATTAACCATACTTACAAGGTTTCTTTTTTAATTGTTACCTTTATTGTGTCGAACCTACCTGTATATAATCTACTCCAAATATTTTAACTCTTGAGCAGTCACCATATTTTATTAAATTATTGTTTCCATAAATAGGATGCAGTCCACATAAAGAGAGTTCACTTTGTCCTTGCTTTGAAGCTGGCTTTGGCATAGAATCACATTCAAAAACATCCCAGTTCAATAACCTAAAATAATTGCAAAACTATTTAACTTTACCAAAGGCTCTCAAAAATGCAAACGTAGGATTCCGTTTATACCGTAAACAAAATACTTATAAATCTATTGTTGTCAATATCTCTTTTTATCCCTCTATCCTTCCTAGATCTATGTATGTCATATATACAGAAGCTAGAGTCTTCCTTAAATCTCTCTGCTCTCTATTTCAAAACTACACAAAATTCTCCAAAATTCAGATTGTATTTTTTCTTTTTTTTACCACAACGAGCCACTTTTCTATCCAGTACCCCCAACTTGTACTTTCCTGGATATAGATCTTTTATTACGCTTTTCTTATATAGTGCCTGACCTTTCTTTCTAATGTATATCAGCTTTGATGTAATCACACTTTCCATGTCTCTGCTTCATTCATTTACCTTGATCTAAAGGTCAGCTGAAGGGACATGTTCATAAAAGTCAGAGGGAGAGAGTATGTGAATAAAACAGTTGTTGGTTATCAACTACCTGATGCATACTTAATACATACTTGCTAGTGGTAATACAATGTTTTCTTTGGTTGCTATTTTTGTTATCACAATTGTTTTAATTTCACAAAAGTACCTCTCATGTAACTAGTAACAACTAGAATATTCTGAAAACAGATAAATTTATGTTTATGCATTTGTGAACTTCCAATTATTATAAAATTAGTACATTAACTGTTAATTAAATGTATAAATTACATTTAGTAATGACATATGTACTAAATTAACTGAAAAGGGTATCTAAATAGCTTTTGTGATAACAGATGTTAGAAAATAATAAAATAAGAGAAAATAAAACCATGTTGGAATTTATACTTCAGAAATAAAACTTTTTATTACCAAGTGAAGAAGGAAGGTGAAATAAGCCTTACCATCTGTGGATCAAGTACCTTATAATATAAATTAATGACCATAGTCTCTCATAAATTCATTTCTAAGATTTTATTTGAGATTTTATCAGAGTTTTCTGGGCTAAATATTTTTAAAGTGTTCATTCATTCATACGTCTGATAACATTCACTGGACACCTACTATTTGCCAGACACCATATCAGATATAATATACACCATAGTGAATAGATATGGATGAAGTCCCAATATCCACAAAGTTTCATTACGCTTGAAAAACTTGGAAACATTTTCCAGACTGGCCAACCACTTGCAAATGAAAAGGATATTAAGATCACCATGAAGATTTAACACCCTTAGGTAAAGAAATCTGTCAGGGAAGAGTGCCAAAAAGGAGAATGTCGATAAATATGCCATCAATAATAACAATAGTTAACACCAATTGTGGAATTACAATGTAGTCAACACTGTTCTAGGCTATTTAGCTTTATTACATTATTTAATTTTCACAAGTCAATGAATAGATACTATTATTGTCCCAAAGGTGCATATGAAGATACTAGAACTTAAGTAACTTGTAATTTATTTGTGATAACTCATAATAACAATAACAAGTAATTATTGAAACCAGAATCTGAACCCAGGCAATCTGTTTTGGAATATTGCCACATTAGCTCTTATCCCTTATAGTAAACCACATCTCAGCATAGACAAAATATTATAATAAAACAGAATAAATTAGAACTGAGACATATCTATATTTTGACAGATATGAGCTATTACTAATGACCTTCATAGGAGCAGAATAGTGAAGAAAAATCAGATTGCAAGTGATGGAGGCATTAAAGGCAGAATATAGGTTGCATTTTCTAGAACCCCAGTGGTAAAAGGAAGAAAATAGGAAAGACATTATCTTGCACACAACAGTACACCAAAAATAACATGTCTTATTTTAGTATGGGCAGATTATTTGTATGGGAAAATCATGCTCTTTGTTGAGCTAAAAATACAACAAAAGAGTAGGGGTGGAGAGAGAGGGAGAGAAAAGACTGGTTCAAGATGTGAAGTTGAGTCTTATGAAATGGATGACATTCAATTCTTCCTGTCCTTTAAGAACAGCACACATGTGGTTCAACCCAACAGTAAAAATTCCAGATAACTGGAGATGCTAGCTCCCAGAAGAAATAATAGAAAGTTTTTAGCCTTATAAAGGAAGAGCAAAATAATTTCTCTAAGAAGAAAGAAAGGATAAAAATTTACTTTAAACCATAGTACCATTTGGAATCTATATTAAATTGAAAGTAACATTTGTTCAGTGAAGGAGAGGGATGGGATCCTCTGCTGAAAGTGGTAACTGAGTGAGACTGTGAGAGTGAGGCTATGAAGAATTCTATAAGGAATCTGCTAGGAGTGAGTAAATGAAGGGAGAAGCAGGATTGAGAAAAATATGAATGTGGGTTTTAATAAAATTTAATATAGTCAATATCAGACGTTTTCTAGTTTGGAGCATTTAGAAGCAGAACACAAGATGCAGGTAATTTGAACTTTTGGTCAAAGATCTATAAGCCTATTAGCCAAATCACAGTGATGCTAGATTTCTAATTATGTATAAAATACTGTTTCAGTAATAACAGCTACATTTACTGATAAGTATGTGGGAGGTTTTATATGTCCTTTGCATATAGCTTAATCACTATGTCACTTCCAGTCATGCCTCTCTCTTATCCTTCTATACACAGCAGCTAGACTCATATTTTTATAATGAATCAGATCAAGAGCTATTCCTGCTTAAAAATCTCTCTTTCCTTTTCTCTCATTTCTTTTTCTCTCTGTCCTTCAACCCAGCATAGTAAAAGTGACCATCTTTCAGGGTCCTCAGAATCTCAAAGCCATCGATTGCTTCAGGTGCTTGACACATACTGAGTTTTATGAATATATCATTCTTACACTTCTGGGATTCTGTCTCTAACCTGTCCCTTCACTTACAGCTCAAATACCATTGCTTCATAGAAGCGATCTTTAATCTCAAGATCCAATGTAGAATTTTGCCATTCCTGCCATTTTTTGGGCTCCATTAAATGCTTTATAGAATGTATCATAATTTATAATCATGTGTTTATTAACATGGTTAATAGTGCATTGCTTTTCGCTCTACCATTCTATTTGCTGCATAAGAGACGGTAACTTGCCTCTTTCATTCATTATTATTTACCCAAGACATGGTTATATGCCTGCACCATATTAGACACTCATTCATGAGTTACCAAAGGCTAGCATTTAAACATAACAATCATTATGCTGAAGATGAGCATAATAAAACTACTACATGGACAACAAAATTGGAATACAGACACGTTAAGCAGCTTGTCCAAAGGCACACCATCAGCATGTGCCAAGGGCAGACTCTTACCCAAGTCAGCTTTATGGAAAAGTAGAAACCCTAAACCACAACCCAATGCCTTTATTCTGATAAATAGAAAAAGAAAAATATCATTGGAAGCAGAGTATCCTAGGAAGTCAATGGGTTTCTCTCTTAGAATTCTGGTTCATGGAACAATTCTGCATTTTGTCATGCATTAGTACTTCCACATTATCAGAGCATCTCAGATTCTGAGTATCTCAGCAAAATAGTCTTTGAGTCTCTTAGATATTCGGATATTATGAGTTAACCAACTTTAACCAACTTGGAAATAATTATATATAATATTTTATACAATAATTATATTTTATATAAGTATATATAATAAATAATTATATATACTTATATATTTCTTACTTATAAACTTATACATTATTATATACAATAATATATAATATGATTATAATAATTTATAATAATCATAATATAAATATATACATACACATTTATTTCTGTACTTATAAGCCTGAGAACAAAATATTGGACCATTATGAGATAATCTAGGTAATGCCACACTGCCTGATCTTCCTTCTTAGTAAACGGTGAGCTGGCTTTTCCAAACATTTAACATTCACATGCTCAGCTTTATTTTTATCTAATTTCTTATCTAAAAACAAAACTACATTCAACCTATAGGGTCTGCCATGATTAAATTATTTCAAGCTTTGAGATTTGCTCATCTATCCTTTGAGACTTGTATACCTCTGAACATCAGTTAGCTAATGAGCTTTGGGCAATGTAGGCAATAATCCCTTTTCCCTTAATACCTACACAAACATAGTGCAGAAATTTTGGTTGCAATTGACTTCTGCTTATGGATGTCAATTATATGAGTCAATACAAAGAAATAAATAAGAAAAACTTCATTCCTATAAATAGAAATATATTCTATAGTGGTTTTACTCAACAATAAGGAAATCTTATGTCATTGTTTTCGTAAGTAATACAAGATACCTAAATGGGGCAGTCCAGGCAGAATTTGTACAAGTCAACAGAGCTTCCATGAAGGATTATTAATTTACCAACTGTTCACTTACACTGTCATCATGCAAAAATACAGCTTGGAGGATAAAGTGGTGAGTTGGTTCAGTAAATCTTAGAAAACAGCAAGTTTATTCAACACATTATAGTCTACAAAAATAAATAATATATACAATTTTAAGGACCATGAACAAACTATGTAAAATAACTCAAAATAAAGAGTCAAACATGATTATAGACTCTCTATTTTTCATGGAGTAGATCTTTCTCTACCTGGTTCACTGACAATTTTAATTTTTATTTTAATACTATTATAATCTTTGCCTATTTGGGGTCTTTTCTGTCTCCATATAAATTTAAAAATTTTTTGTTCTAGTTCTGTGAAAATGCCATTGGTAATTGGATAGGGATTGCACTGAATATGTAGATTGCCTTGGGTACTATAGTCATTTTGACTATGTTGATTTTTCCAATCCAAGAACATTGTATATCTTTCCATCTGTTTGTGTCATCCCTGATTTCTTTCATCATCATCTTTTAGTTTTTGGAGTACAGGTATTTTGTCTCCTTAGATAGGTTTATTCCTAGGTATTTTATTCTTTTTGATGCAATGGTAAATGGGATTGTTTCCTTAATTTCTTGTTCTGATCTTTCTTTGTTAGAAATGCAACAGATTTCTGTGTATGAGTTTTGTATCCTTCAACATTATTAAATTCATTGATGAGCTCTAGTAGTTTTCTGATAACATCTTTAGGATTTTCTATGTATAGTATCATGTCATCTGCGAACACTGACAGTTTTACTTCTTCTTTTCCAATCTAGATTCCTTTTATTTCTTTCTCTTCTCTAATTGCCATGGCATGGACTTCCAAAACTATGTTGAATAAATATAGTGAGAGTGGGCATCCTTGTCTTGTTCCTGGTCTTCAGGGAAATGTTTTCAACTTTTCACCATTGAGTATTATATTGACTGTAGATTTGTCATACGTGGTCTTTATTATGTTGAGGTATGTTCCCTCTATGCCCACTTTCTGGAGAGTTTTCATCATAAATGGGTGTTTGATTTTTGTTAAAATATTTTTCTGCATCTATTGAGATGATCATATGGTTTTTATTCTTCAATTTGTTAATACAGTGTATCACACTGGTTGATTTGTGGATATTGAAAAATCCTTGCATCCCTGGGATAAATCCCACTTGATTATGGTGTATGATCCTTTTAATGTATTGTTGGATTCAGTTTGCTAGTACTGTGTTGAGGATTTTGCATCTATGCTCATCACTGACAGTGGCCTCTAATTTTCTTTTTTGTGGTATCTTTGTCTGGTTTTGGTATCAGGTTATGGTGGCCTCATAGAATGAGTATTCCTTTCTCTGAAATATTTTGAGAAGAGTTTCAGAAGGACTGGTGTTAATATTTGTCTAAATGTTTGATAGAATTTGCCTGTGAAGCCATCTGGTCCTGAACTTCTGTTTTATGGGATTTTTTTAAATCACAGTTTCATTTTCAGTACTTTTAATTGGTTTGTTCATATTTTCTATTTCTTCCTGCTTCAGTCTTAAGGGAGTGTATTTTTCTAAGAAATTGTACATTTCTTTTAGGTTGTCCAATTTATTGGCAACTAGTTGCTTGTAGTAGTCTCTTATAATCCTTTGTATTTCAGTTCTGTCAGTTTTAACTTCTCCTTTTTCATTTCTAATTTTGTTGATTTGAGTCCTCTCCCTTTTTTTTCTTGATGAGTCTGGCTAAAGATTTATCCATTTTGTTTATCTTTTCAAAGAACCAGCTTTTAGTTTCATTGATCTTTTCTCTTGTTTTCTTCATCTTAATTTCATTTATTTCTGCTCACATTTTTATGATTTCTTTCCTTCTACTAACTTTGGGTTTTGTTTGTTCTTTCTCTAGTTGCTTTAGGTATAAGACTAGGTTGTTTATTGAGGATTTTTCTGGTTAACTGAGGTAAGATTTTATTGCTATAAACTTCCCCCTTAGAACTGCTTTTGCTTCATCCCATAGGTTTTGGATCACTGTGCTTTCATTTTCATTTGTCTCTAAGCATTTTTAAATTTGCTCTTTGATTTCTTCAGTGATCCATTGTTTGTTTAGTATCATATTGTTTAGGCTCAATGTGTTTGTGTTTTTTACATTTTTTTTATTGTAGTTGATTTCTAATCTCATAGCATTGTGATCAGAAAAGATGCTTGACATGATTTCAAATTTTTTTTTTTTTAATTTAACAAGGCTAGCTTTGTGGTCCAGCATGCAATCAATCCTGGAGAATGTTCCATGTGCACTTGAGAAGAATGTGTATTCTGCTAGTTTTGGATGGAATGCTCTATGAATATTAATTAAGTCCATCTGGCCTAATGTGTCATTTAAGGACTGAGTTTCCTTATTGATTTTCTGTCTGGATGATCTGTCCATTGATGAAATTGGGGTGTTAAAGTTCCCCACTATTACTGTGTTATTGTCAATTTCTCCTTTTATGGCTGTTAGCATTTGCCTTATATATTGAGGTGCTTCTATGTAACAGAGCTGGAGGAATCAGGCTCCTTGACTTCAGATTGTACTACAAAGCTATAGTCACCAAAGCAGTATGATACTGGCACAAAAACAGAAATATAGATCAATGGAACAGGGTATAAAGCCCAGAAATAAACCCATACACCTATGGTCAATTAATCTATGACAAAGGAGGCAAGACTATACAATGGAGAAAAGACTGTCTCTTCAATAAATGGTGCTGGGAAAACTGACTAGCTACATGTAAAAGAATGGAATTATAACTTTCTCTAACACCATATACAAAAATAAACTAAAAATTGGTTAAAGACCTAAATGTAAGACCGAATACTATAAAACTCTTAGAGGAAAACATAGGCAAATCACTCTCTGACATAAATCACAGTAATGTCTTTTCTGATCCACCTTATAGAGTAATGGAAATAAAAGTAAAAATAAACAACTGGGACCTAATTAAACTCAAAGTCTTTTGCACAGCAAAGGAAACTGTAAACAAAACAAAAAGACAGGGGCTTCCCTGGTGGCGCAGTGGTTGAGAATCTGCCTGCTAATGCAGGGGACACGGGTTCGATCCCTGGTCTGGGAAGATCCCGCATGCCGCGGAGCAACTGGGCCCGTGAGCCACAACAGCTGAGCCTGCGCATCTGGAGCCTGTGCTCCGCAACAAGAGAGGCCGCAATAGTGAGAGGCCCGCGCACCGCGATGAAGAGTGGCCCCCGCTTGCCACAACTAGAGAAAGCCCTCGCACAGAAACGAAGACCCAACACAGCCAAAAATAATAATAAATAAATAAATAATTATTAAAAAAAAAAAAAAAAAAAAAAAAAAACAAAAAGACAACCCACAGAATGGGAGAAAATATTTGCAAATTATGCTACTGACAAGGGATTAATCTCCAAAATTTACAAATAGTTCATTCAGCTCAATATTAAAAAAGCTAACAACCAATATAAAAGTGGGCAGAAAACCTAAACAGATATTTCTCCAAAGAAGACATACGGATGGTCCAGAGGCACATGAAAAGATGCTCAACATCACTAATTATTAAAGAAATGAAAATCAAAACCACAATGAGATATCCCCTCACACCAGTCAGAATGGCCATGATCAAAAAGTCTACAAACAATAAATGCTGGAAAGGGTGTGGAGACAAGGGAACTACACTGTTGGTAGGAATGTAGATTGGTACAGCCAGGTGGGTAACAGTATGTAGGTTCCTTAAAAAACTAAAAATAGAGTTACCATATAATCCAGCAATACCACTCCAGAGCATATATCTGGAGAAAAGCATGATTCAAAAGGATACAGGCACCCCAAAATTCACTGCAGTGTTCAGTGTTGTTTACAATAGCCAAGATATGGAAGCAACCTAAATATGCATTGAAAGATGAATGGATAAAGAAAATGTGGTACATATATATACAACAGAATATTACTCATCCATAAAATGAAATAATGGCATCTGCAGCAACGTGGATAGACCTGGAGATCATCATACTAAGTAAAGTAAGTCAGACAGGGAAAGACAAATATCATATGATAACACTTATATGTGAAATCTAAAAACAAATGAACTTATTTACAAATAGAAACAGATTCACACACAAAAAAAACAAAATTAAGTTTACCAAAGGGGAAAGGTGGGGGGAAGGGTTAAATTGGGAGTTTGGGATTGATTATACACACTATTATATTTAAAATAGATAATCAACAAAGAAATACTCTTATGATCTTAAAGTCAGGCTGAGTTTAATGTTCTCTATTTCTTTCAATACCAAAGAAGAAGATCTATTTTTGTTGTTCTGAGACTACAATCCTTGGAGCATTCAGAGGATTCAGGGAAAAAGTTGATTGTTCACAAACACAAGATGTTGCTCTGAGTTGAGCTTCTAAACTCTTTTCCCTTGTCTCTGGTCTCAACTAGTGTAATATCTCTGTCTTTCTATAACTTGGTAATTGTTTCTAATTATATAGGTTTGCCAGACAGAAAGAGGGACACTTTTGGAAGTCTTCTCCCCTCTAGACTGAATTGGGTGTCATCCTATAATGATTGGGTGTATCCTCTGTTCCTGCGACAGCTTTCTTTTAAATTGAAATATAATTGACGTATAACATTATGTAACTTTAAGGTCTACAATGGGTGTTGATTTGATACATTTATATATTGCCATATGATTATCACCTTTGTGTTAGCTAACACCTCTATCACACCACATAATTACCATTTCTTTTTTGTGTGTGATCAATTAACATTTGGGTTCTTAGCAACTTTGAAGTTTATAATAGACTATGATTGACTATAACCACTAAGCTGTGCATTATCTCTCCAGGACTTATTTTTCTATTAGTTCCAACTGTATACCCTTAAACAACATAGCGTTTGTAAGCCTGTTATAATTTAATCCAATTTCTCTGTCATCCTCCCCTCTACATATATCTGTATCTTTAATCTTAGCAAATCTTACTGAAGTATGACATCAATAAATGTTCTTAAAATCTCCACAATAAAACAAATAGAACCGTATATTTGAGTGGTACTTTTGATTGATGTCTCTTTGTTAACACAAGTTGAATAAAAATTTATCAAGCAGGACATGCTAAATCTCAATATTCCTAAAAGGAATGGATGATATCCACATATTGTCTAATCAACTACAGAAAAGAGCAACAGTAATTTTATAAATTATGATTAGAAAAATTACAACCTATTTTAAGAATTCTATCTAAGTTCATTCTTGTAAGAAAAAATTAATGCTGGCATATAATTGAAAGAAAACCAATGATCCATTATGAGCTCTAGTGTCTTAATATGAAAATTAGTATTAAATACCTTTTCTTCTCATCTCAATACACTGCTTATCTCAATAGTGGGAAGCAGAGAAAACAAATAACATGGGCTTCCCATGGCTGGAGACTGAGAAAAGATTATAGTAGACTGTACTTGAATGTGTCTGAATTAATTTGATAATGAGATCCCAGGAGGTCCTACCCTCCCATTTCAACACTTTCTCTTTATGCTTTTATTTAATGACTTTAAAAATCTGTTTCATTTTTATTTTTTTAAAATTTGTATCTTATCTGGCCCTCAGAGAGGATTAAAACAAGATTGAAAGACAATGTCTATATTTATATGAAAATATTTTCCTAATTTTCAAATCTCTTCTGGATGAAATTAGACACATATTGTTACTATATTATGTATTTCACTAAAACAAATCCCGGAACTAAATCTTTAGCCTTAGACAATGTATTCCTTTAATTCTTGAAATCAGATTTTACACTCTTAGAAGCATAAATATATATTGTACATTTATAATCTACTGTAGTTCTTAAGATTACTTCCAATTTTTAGCTAAACTCTATTTTAAAGACACTCAAAGAAAAATCATAGCAAATTATTTTATAGTTTTGTGAACATCTTTAAAAGAAGAGAAAACATTTTCCTTTTAATTCACATTAGTTAAAATTTAAGGACAAATATAAGCAAAAACTCTGCTAGGAAGTGAGAAGGTAAAATATAATTATTACCTTACCTTCACAGCCAATCAAGTTAATCAAGCTTGAAAATAAGGAAGACATTTAACATATGCTATATAAGTACATATTGTTAATGGAAGAAAAGGAGATTAGTTCTCATCTGGGGCATAAATTATGACTTATTACACATGGTTTTTTTTTTTTTTTTTAAACATTTTTTTAAATTTTTATTTATTTATTTTTAAATTTTTTTAAATTTATTTATTTATTTTACTTATGGCTGTGTTGGGTCTTTGTTTCTGTGCGAGGGCTTTCTCTAGTTGTGGCAAGCGGGGGCCACTCTTCATCGCGGTGCGCGGGCCTCTCACTATCGCGGCCTCTCTTGTTGCGGAGCACAGGCTCCAGACGCGCAGGCTCAGCAATTGCAGCTCACGGGCCCAGTCGCTCCGTGGCATGTGGGATCTTCCCAGACCAGGGCTCGAACCCTTGTCCTCTGCATTAGCAGGCAGATTCTCAACCACTGCGCCACCAGGGAAGCCCCTACACATGGTTTAAAAGTGATTCACTGTTGATTCTGAATATTTTTAACAAGTCATTGACACTCATTCTTTTAGTTTTTATTGTTTTCTAGAAAGTGTCCATGAAAGGTTTTGCAGAAAAAGTTAGGAGATTAGATAGATTCTCAAAGAACTTTTTTTTCAGTTAACATGTTTTTTTTATTGCAGTTGTACACTACCAAGACATATCAAAGTGAAGCCATTTAATTGAAAAGTTGATAGAATAGCCAGAGCAAAATCAAAATTACAAACAAAACCTGGCAGGATAACACTACTGGATTTAAATAGTTGCTGTAAACATAATTCAACTGTATGATATGGGCAAAAGGAAAGTCACATAGATCAATGGAACCCTAGAAATAGACCCATGTATAAGACCATTTACAAATGTCAATTCAATGGAAAAATGATGGGCTTCTTACCAAATGGTGCTGAAACAATTCAACCAAAAATTTTTTTTTAAAAACTCCATTCATTTCTTGCAATGTATTAAAAAAATTAACTCAAAAGAATCATAAGTTTAAAGGTAAAATCTATACTTATAAAATTTCTAGAGGAAAATATAGGAGAACATCTTTGTGACCTTGGTCTAGGCTAAGATTTTTTGGAAAACAAATAGTGTAAATCTTTTTAAAGTATTTGATAGGGACTTCCTGATGGTACAATGGTTAAGAATCCACCTGCCAATGCAGGGAACACAGGTTCGATCCCTCGTCTGGGAATATCCCACATGCCGCAGAGCAACTAAGCCTGTGCACCACAACTAATGAGCCTGTGCTCTAGAGCCCACGAGCCACAACTACTGAGCCCATATGCCACAACTACTGAAGCTCACGTTCCTAGATCCTGTGTTCCAAAACAAGAGAAGCCACCCCAGTGAGAAGCCTGCACACCACAACGAAGAGTAACCCCTGCTCGCCGCAACTAGAGAAAGCCTGCATGCAGAAACGAAGACCCACACAGCCAAAAATAAACAAATAAATATATAAAAATATAAATAAATAAATAATTTGATATATAAAACTTCATCAAAATTAAAAACTTTAGCCACTTAAAACATACAAAGGAAATGAAAATAAAATCCACAGAATGGGATAAAATGTCAGTGAAACATATTCTAATAAAAGATTAATATCCAGGTTAAATAAGAATTCGTATGTGCATAACTGCATTAAAAATGGGCAAGAAATTTGAACAGTCACTTTAATTCAAAAGTAGTAAGTAAGTAAGGTAATGGATGGATGGAAGCAAAATCCATTTTTCTTTCACATCATATCAACTTGGATATAACTTATGTAGAAAAATGATAGATAAGTGAAAATTTAATACCTTTGTGAGAAAATTAATTAGGATTCTAATCTTTAAGAGTGAGTATTAAAAATAAGGTGTTCATGAATGCCTTGTATATAGGAACTAGTAAGGCAAATGTAGAAGTAGAGAGGGAAAAAAAAGCTGTGGACGCCCCATGGATAAGAAAAACAAAGGAAAAATTAAGTGTGGGAGCAGCAAGTAAAGTTGCATCTATCACATATCTTATTCTTGTTAAAAATAGAAGAGAATCACATTCACTTCTATTTCTATGAAATTATTAAAAATATATTCAATTGATACTCATTATTTGTAATGGTTATGTTCTGTCAATTACCATGTGTCGGAGTCCAGCTCCAACAGGATCCAGGATACCCCAAAAGGATGGACAGCGTCAGCGATGAACAACAGGAAGGAGACTGAGACTCGTGGACTCAGCCAAGTAAAAATAGCACCATCTCGTGCTTTCTTTATTTCATATACTCATATATAGATTACAGTAGAATTACATAAATCATTAACATACATTGTAATACTATTGTTTTGAGTCGAAAGAATGAATCATTTTGAACCCACAAAGATTTCCTTAAAAGATTACGTAAACCATACCTTTTAGCTTCTAGATTTTCTCATAAGATAAATTCCAAGGTTACCATTACGTACAGTACATGTTCTAAGAATTATTCTTGGTGGTTAACCAACCTTAACACCTAAGTCTAAATATATCCTTATATTCTATATATCCCCAGCCCCCACATAGCTTTTCCTACATGGACATTCCTTTTTTATAATGCCATTAAAATATCTAAAATATATTTTACAATTTCTATTTTGAATATTGCTACTCAAAGGCAATTTAATATAGCAACAAACAATATTAGGATCCCAATAATCTATTAAAGAATAACTTTCCAAATCATTTTTATTTGTCCCTAATCTAGAACATATCTGTTCACCAGTTAATTGATCAAATATCATTAAACTACCATTAATATTGAACCACAAATTATTATTATCATCATAAACACCCTCATATGGCCATATCTCTAGGGAGGATGGTGTTTTCCAAAGAAACATTTCCCTATGTCCAGATCTAGTCACTGTTTCCCAATGTCCCTCTTTAGGCACTGGGCCTTGCCATACAGTACTCAAAGAGGGAGTCAGGGTAGTTTATCTTCATCTAGGAAATCTAAGATTTTTCCTTGGGGCAAATCCTGCCACACTTAAATTTACATATATAGAAATTATAAGTATTGCTTTTATCGGGAGTGTAGTCCACCTTCCACGTGCAGTTCCGCCTTGCAGTCCCGCACTGGAGCGCCCCATGACCTTGTCATGGCGTTGCAGCGTCTGGATGGCTTCCAACAACAATGAACACTGAATTAATGAATAATTAATTGTTTGTTGCTCCTAAAGGAAATACAGGGTTAGGTTTCTGTAAACCTCTAGTCACAATATTTTTGTCAACTGATGGATGCATAACTTATTTTATGTATACTTCTGTTTAAAGACACATAATTCATAATGTTGGTTCATTAATATTGAACTTATAGCCAATGACACTATGGTTTGGTTAGTTGGGCAAATCTTGGGGCTGCATATTAACATACCCCATATTCAAGATAATCAAAAGGATAGGCTAGGAAGGCAGTTCAGGAAAAAGAAAAATATCCAAGAAGCTGATGAGTATAACCACATGTACTTCTCCAGCAATTTCTCAGGAAAATTAAGAGTCAGTCCTTGAACTCATTGTTTGGCTTGCTTTAATTGTAGGAAAGTACTGTAAGGGACACAAAATGACTATATTCACAGAGCTAATCATCTCCCAGCAACAAGCTGGGATTCTGCAGAACCAAGCTGAGATGCCCAGAAATTATCCTTCTCCATTGCAAACTATTAAAATAGCATATAAAACACAAGTACTTTTATCCCATTTATTTTTTGAGTCAAGTGGTGAGGGTTTCTAGAGAAAATCAGCTGAGTAAGGTAGGGGAGGTAAAATAACTAGGCTAATGCACCTAGATGAAAGTACAGATTGTCCAGATGAACGTACAAATTCCCAAACCAATACTTAATTAAGGGATCAGTATGATGCCAGAAGTTGTATTTTACAGGGCTATGATAAACACTTGACTAGGTGGGGAAAATACTAGAATTCCTCTGAAGAAACTATGGAGATAATAATAATGATAATGATGATAATAATAATAATAATAATAATAATAATAATAATAATAATAATAAGAAGAAGAAGAAGAAGAAGAAGAAGAAGAAGAAGAAGAAGAAGAAGAAGAAGAAGAAGAAGGAGAAGAAGGAGAAGAAGGAGAAGAAGGAGAAGAAGAAGGAGAAGAAGGAGAAGAAGGAGAAGAAGGAGAAGAAGAAGAAGAAGAAGAAGAAGAAGAAGAAGAAGAAGAAGAAGAAGGAGAAGAAGAAGAAGGAGAAGGAGAAGAAGAAGAAGAAGAAGAAGAAGAAGAAGAAGAAGAAGAAGAAGAAGAAGAAGAAGAAGAAGAAGAAGAAGAAGAAGAAGAAGAAGAAGAAGAAGAAGAAGAAGAAGAAGAAGGAGGAGGAGGAGGAGGAGGAGGAGGAGGAGGAGGAGGAGGAGGAGAAGAAGAAGGGGAAAGGGAAGGGGAAGAGAAAGGGGAAGGAGAAGGAGAAGAAATTGTCCTGTGCGTAGTTAGAAAAATGTCAATTAAAGGAAAGTATCAGGCTGAACTTTGATTTTTTTCACAGCCAGATTCAATCCTGGAAACCAATGAAGCAATGATTACATTATTCTGAGGGAGAGGCGGTGACAATATCATCTTTAGCTATACTGACAAGTGAACATGTGATATTCTTTTTTTAAATACAGGAAAGATTAAAACAAATATGTTTGCTAAAATATGTTTACTGTAGGATTCCATTGTGAACTTATTAATACCATTTATATAATTAACAAAAGACACAATGATAAAGAAAGAATCTCTAAAATCGTAGACTGTCAAAAACATGGTTTTTTGAAATCATAAAAAAATGGAAAATCCTACTGTTACTTGAAGGATCTTAGGCACTTTGATACATATAAGCAGTTTCCATTCCCAATTCAAGAACAGGACTTCGGCTAAAGGGTTGCCAAACACAGTACTTTATATTTATCTTAACTTTCTAGTTTCCTGGGAAGACAGGACTCTGGTTCCAATTAAGCATCCAAGAACTGTTATTAAACCCTTTACAAACAGCCCTGTTTTGCTGAGACTATCAGACCACTGCTTTATTTAAATTTTACCTAAAACACATCTTTTTCCCAAATCCAATATCAACACTGTCTCTTCTTTTGTTTGGTGAAAGAAACCCAATGGTTCCTCTCAGATACCCTCATGTGTTGTGACAATCTAATAAATCTATCTTTGTTGGACTGCAGTCTGTCCCTCATAGTCATTATCAGGTGTAATTTATCCCCATATTGGCAAAATTACCCCTATGCTTATAAAATATTTCTATTTGTTTATTTTTAAAATTTCTATCTATCTATCTATCATCTATCTATCTATCTATCTATCTATCTATCTATCTATCTATCTATCTATACATAGATGTCTTGAATATTGTTGAATTAGTGTCAGTGTTCATATCTGGAAGAATTTTTTTCAATTTAGCTTTTACTTTTGGTGTTGAATATTTTATAATTATATTAGAATTTTTCTAAAATCAATGAAATTATCTTTTATACATTAATAATTAAAAGATTATGGTGATAAAGCCTTGAATTCCATTGATTTATACAGGTTACTTTAATTATAATCTTCCACACACACAAGGGAGTAGATGCTTAGTGTTTCTGTAATTTTCACCCAATTTTTGCATTGTTTTTATTTTTCCAATAATATTCATTCAATAACTACTTGATTAAACCAATGCATTGTTTTTATCATTGCTGACAAGTAAAGCCAAAAAATTTTCACTTCTTTCTCTAGAGAACTCTTGCAAATAGACAATAAAAAGGGAGTTTTTAAAAATATTAGGGCTGCCATCTTTTCCATGTTTTTCTAGAAATTTAAGAAACATGCTCTTCTTCTATTTGTCACTGTATTAAGACAGATCTAGTCTAGTGAAATTCAAGAAAGGATATAACATTTGTAAATATATATGTAACTAACATAGGAGTGCCTAAATATATAAAGCATATATTAACAGACAAAAAGGGAGAAATTGACATTAATACAATAACAATAAAGGACTTTAATACCCCATTTGCATCATGGACAGATCATCCAGACAGAAAATCAATAAGGCAACAGTGGGCTTAAGTAACACATTAGACCAGATGGACTTAATTAGTAGACCCAATTTAACAGTATATTAAAAGGATCATACTTCATAATCAAGTGATATTTATTGCAGGGAGGTAAGGATGGTTCAATATTCACATATCAATCAACATGACACACCACATTAAAAAACTTAAGGGTTGAAAATACATGATCCTCCCAATAGATGTAGAAAAAGCATTTGACAAAATTTAACACCCTTCATGATAAAAACTCTCAACAAAGTTGGAATAGACGGAACATACCTCAACATAATAAAGGCCACTTATGACAAACCACCAGCTAACTTCATACTCAAACTCAGTGCTAAAAAGCTGAAAACTTTTCCTCTAAGAAAAAGACAAGAATGCGCATTCTTGTCACTTCTCTTTAACATAGTATAAGAAGTTCTAGCCACAGCAATCAGACAAGAAAAAGAAATAAAAGACATCCAAATTGGAAAGGAAGAAATAAATTTTACTATTTGCAGATGACATGGTACTATATATAGAAAACCCTAAAGACTCCACCAAAATACTATTACAGCTAATAAAGGAATTCAGTAAAGTTGCAGGATACAAATTAATATAAAAAAATTGTTGTATTTCTATACACTAATAATGAAATATCAGAAAGAGAAATCAAGAAAACAATCATATTTACTATTAATTCAAAAAGAGTAAAATACTTAGGAATAAATTTAATGAAGGAAGTGAAAGACCTGTATTCTGAAAACAAAAAGACATTGATTAAAGAAATGGAAGATGATACATAAATGGAAAGGTATTCCATGTTCATGGAATAATAATTAATATTGTTAAAATATCCATATTACCCAAAGCAATCTACAGAATAATGCAATTCCTATCAAAATATCCATGGCATTTTTAACAGAACCAGAAAAAATGATCCTGTTTTGGGATGGAGCCGCAAAGGTCTTAAAGAGCCAAAGCAAACTTGAGAAGAAAGAACAAAGCTGGAGATATCACACTCCTTGAATTCAAACTATATTACAAATTACAGTAATCAAAATGGCATTGTACT